>NW_028146645.1:7500-262147 GCF_056507025.1 Lutjanus erythropterus
TGACAACCCAGCCCCTCCTGCACTCACCTCCGCCGGTGCTGCAACCACCTCCACTATGACTCCCCCGATGACAGCGGGACGTCCCATCACGGTCCAGGCCACGATCCACGCCACCACGGGCACCATGACGGACCACAGGGGTGGAGACTGGTCGCCTTTCCTCCCTGACCTCGAGGAGGACCATCCACGGCCGCCTTCTCCTCCTCCTCCTCCTCCCTCTCCTTCTCCTCCACCGTCTGCGCCACCAGAAGCAGAGGAAGAACAGCGCTCCTTCCTTCCTCCTCCTCTCCCTCCTCGCCCGACTCGTCTTCCTCCACCTCCCTTCATCCTGGAGGATCCACAGAGCCAAGCGGCGGACCCAGCACCTGCACCTCAGCCTCCACGCAATCCATGTGTGAGGTCTGATGACTTCAGCATCCAGGCGGTGGAGGAATCACAGGACGACACACAGCGACCCTCGGACTCCAGAGCCAGCCCCTCCTTCCCGAAGCTAACGCCTGCCTCGGCTCGCCGCAGACCCTCATCCACCACCTCCTCCATCCCGAGGCTCACTCCTGTTCAACGCGGAGCTCCACAGCAGACCGCCAGCCTGATCACGCCGCAGCCGTCCCGTTTTGAGGACCACAGTGCACTGGCGGCCGACACACAGTCATCTGATGATGATGAGGATCCCTTTCGTCTGTCTGACTCTGAAATGATATCAGACACGCCCACACGCAGGCCCACCAGACACGTGAACACCACCAAAAAACTGCAGGACTGGGGCCTGTGTGTTAGAAAAAAGTGCCTGATAATTGGGGATTCAAACCTGGCTAGGTTCCCCCCGTTCCAGGTTCAGGACCTCCAGGTGGACAGTTACCCTGGGGCCACCTTCCACCACGCCGAGGCCATTCTCAGGAAGGCAGTCTGCTCGACACCAGCTGACACGGTGGTTCTGGCCTTTGGTCTAAACAGCAGGAAGCAGAGGACTCGGGCCACCACCATTAAACAGCTGCAGGCAGCGGTAAGCATGGCCCATAACAGGTTCCCAGGGGCCAGAATCATAGTCCCCCTCATTAACTTTTCAGAAGCCCTACCGATACAGGACAGAGAGAATCTGCGCACCCTCAATAATCACATAATGAGAAACTGTGATTACATAACAGAACTGTCTAGCCAGGAGTTTGACACAGAAAAAGACTTAATACACTGGACTCGCCCTACGGCAGCCAAACTGTTTCAACACTGGCTTAAACAGTTAAACTAACTGACCCCAAAAGCCTGTTTTTCCAGGAGGGGTTTCAGAATGTCATGATTTTATCAAAAAAGGTTAAACTAACCACTCCTCAACTCTCCTTACTGAACAGAGGGCTAAATTTTATTCCTACCAGGGGCAGCAATAAAGACATTAAATCACAATCGAGATTAGACCTACAAAATTATCATAGGAGATTAAAATTATGGGCCTATTATGACGACAGAGACGCCTCTTCCAAACTACCATTTATTCCAGCGTCCACTTGGACCCCCCCAGAACTCAGCCTGCCCTCCCACATTCGAGAATTAATCAAATTAGATTTGAATTATTTTGAGAACCATTTTAAAGTACTTAGAATAAAAACCAATTTAACTCCTGAGGAGAATATTGCACTCAAAGAACTAAAACAAAATAAAACTATTATTATTAAACCAGCAGATAAGGGCAGCATGGTAGTAGTGATGGATTTGGACCAGTATTTATGGGAGGGGAATAGACAACTTAATGATAATAAATATTATACTAAATTAAAGAAACCGATTTACATGGAAACCTTAAAGCAGATTACGGAAATCTTCCAAAAGATTTATGAGAAAAAACTTATTAATGCTAAACAGAGAAATTACCTGATTGGAGAATCAGAACCCAGGGCCAGACGATTTTATCTACTGCCAAAAATTCATAAGGATCCCAGCAAGTGGAGCAAACCCTTCCAAATTCCTCCGGGACGTCCAATTGTCTCCGACTGCAATAGCGAGACCTATAGATCAGCTGAATATATTGATTATTATTTAAATCCATTGGCTAAAATACATAAAAGTTATATTAAGGATACATATGATTTTATCAATAAAATAAAAGACTTAATAATCCCTAAAGAGGCCATTTTATTCACTGTCGATGTAGACAGTCTCTATACTAACATAGAAACCAAGGAGGGTATACAAGCAGTGAAAGAAATTTTTCAAAAACATTATGACAAAACACGACCAGACAAGGAATTATTAAAATTATTAGAAATAAATCTTACCAGGAATGACTTCGAATTTGATAATCAATTCTATTTGCAGACCAAGGGGACGGCGATGGGGAAGAGATTCGCGCCAGCATATGCAGATATCTTCATGGCTTCCTGGGAAACAACAGCTTTGGAAAAATGTAACCTCAAACCCCTTTATTATTATAGATATCTTGATGACATCTGGGGAATTTGGACTTACTCCATAGAAGAATTTTATACCTTTCTAGAAATATTAAATAACCACAACCCTTCTATTAAATTAAAAGCCACAATTAACAGCACCACGGTGGATTTTTTAGACACAACGACCTTTAAAGGCCCCAAATTTCAATCAGAAAGTAAATTGGATGTTAAAATTTACTTTAAGGACACTGATACGCACGCTCTCCTTCATATGAGCAGCTATCATCCCAAACACACCTTCGCAGGATTAATCAAATCACAATTACTCAGATTCCACCGCATCTGTACACAGAAAAAGGATTTCAAACGAGCCACCACGGTGCTGTTCCGAGCTTTGTCCAATAGAGGGTACTCTAGGACCTTTTTAAGAAGCTGCTTTAAAGCATTCCTGCAGGTTAAGCCCATTCAACTTGGCACTGCTTTGCCCTTCGTGACCACCTTTTCCCCTTCTACCGTCCGTCTGGTCAAACATATTAAAATGAATTTAAATAATAATATTAAAACATATCTACCTTATTCAGACCTTAGGATCATCGCTGCTTTTAGAAAAAATAAGAACTTACAGGACCATTTGGTAAGAGCAAAAATCAAAAAACCAGCTGAATGTGGCAGACCTGGCCCTCAAAAAGAATATTTTAAACAAATTAGATATGTGTATGATTGCTCCAATCAGAGAATTTACTCCACAGCTGAGCAGGGAAGCATTCAGTCGAAAAATTGTGTTTATTTAATTATTTGCAAACAATGTGGCATGAAATATGTGGGAGAAACAAGTTTGACGATTCAAATCAGATTTACTTGCCATAAATACAATATTACCAAACAAAAAAACATGGACAGACATGTGGTACGGCACTTTGCCTCCCATGGCTGGAAGGCGGTACAAGCTTCGGTTCTGGAATGTAATCCACACTGGTCCACGGCCCAAAGGAGGAGAGCTGAAAGGAATTGGATTGGCAAATTACACACAACTCATCCACAGGGACTGAATGAAAGACTCTATTTCAGAGCGTAAATTATATCACACCTATGGTTTGATTAAATTATTAACACTATATGGAAACATTATTTATTGTTCCTTATTTGAAAAAAATGTATATCATTGTATTACTCATTCCCTATCCTAAACCCCTCCTCCTTTATGCCTAAACCCAATAACTCACCTGGATGCTTGCCTAAACACAAAAGTCCTTAATTTATATATATTTTTTATACTATCTTATATCCTAACCTAGACCTAACCTTCTGCTATCCTAAACCCAACCCTCGTCCTACATGCCTAAACCCCTACGGCACTTGATATCATCTGTTATGGCCCTTATATGGAAATTAAAAATGGAAAAATCCTCGATATTAATTATATTGCTCTTAGCCCTTATGCCCTCATATCAGGATTATATTGCTGCCTTGGAATATATCACTCTGTCTCCTACTTATGTGTGTCATCATTTTTTTATTATCATCAATATAACTGTTTTATCAGATTGTTGTTGCACGAGATGAGGCGGTCCCACACCCGGGAACAGTCGGATGGAGTGTGCATCGGCTGCACCGCGCCTTCGGCGCGGCACAGCCTAAAACCTTCTCATCCTAACCCTAACCCTAACCCTAACCCCTAACCCTAACCCTAACCCTAACCTACAAATTTTGATATGCCCAATTGTGTAATCTAGCCCTTAATCTACTACTATTCTAATCCTAAGGTCCCTAACGCCTGGTGCCTAAACCCAACCCAAATTTGGTGATGTCTAATTCTGTTTTATTCTAAATTATCCCTACCTTACCCTATGTATCACTACCCCTACCCTATTCCTAACCTACTTGATCTGCCCTACTCCAAAGCCCCCCTACCCTTAATCCTAATCTTATTCCCACTAACCGAATATGACGAACCTGGTCTTACCGAAAACTCAATTAAAAGCCTAAGAAAAGGTAAATAAGGCATAGGGGAGAAACGGCATGGTTAAGTGCAATATGGAAAGGGAGAGAGAAAGGGAAGCAAAAGAGAAGGAGAGGTGAACTTGAGGAAGGAAAGGGAAAGGAAAAGGGAAACAGAAGTGGAAAGGGAAGGAGGTGAAGAAAGAACAGGAATAGAAGACAAAACATATAAGTAAAACAAATACTTACCTAAAACAAATACTTACCTAAAACATAAATACTTACTTGGACCGGGGACCTATAAAAGAAAATAACAATTAACCTAAACATTGGTAAGGGAAAGACATAGGCAGGGAAGAAGTAAGGGAAACACAAGGTTAGAAGGGAAAAACGCCTACAGGGACACAAGGGCTTAGGCCAAATAGGCAAAGCTCATTTATTTTAATGATCAGCGAAGCGCCTGAGGAAGGCTAAGTTTGCCGAAACGTTGCGCAGCTGATCACAGACCACAGGTCTAATTTTTTGAACCCCCATCACTTTTGGGTGATGGAACTTAACCTAAACTAAGGATTTGAACCTAAAAAAAGTGTCCAAAAAAACTAAATAATGTTTACTAAACTAAATAAAGTTGAAAAAACTAAGGAATATAACCTAAACTAAGGTACAACTAAATAAAAAACTAAAAATGAAGAATGTAACCTAAAATAAGGTACAATTAAACAAAAAGGAAGCACCTAACCTAAATATTGTGTGTTGTAAACCTAAAATAAGTGTTCATGTTTTGTGCTTGGTGACTGGGAGGATTCTATTAGGCTCCTCTTGATGGACCGTGCACCACACCTGCTCCCGGGTGAGTAACCCATGGAGCAGATGTCCGTAACCCTTCACCTAACCCTAACCCTAACCCTAACCCTAACCCTAATTCTAATCTGTTAGCTCGCTGTTATGCACAGGTTAGTGGAATTTTCGAAATTGGGGTGTAGCTTATACGGATTTAAACTAACAAAAATTGATAGCTATCACAGTAAATGTATGGAATGCAGAAAAGCATGACAGATGTATACCTTTACACTTTGAAAATAATTAAGGAAGTAATTGATGTAATTATATTTCACATTTTTAATTAACAACCTCTTTTTCAAACAAATTTTCCTTTTGCACTTCCATTAATGACCACTAGGTGGTAGCACAAGACCATTTAATGATTTACACAACCACAACTTATTTCTCTATAAACACATGTGGAAAAGTTGGAATTTCAAAATACAGTTCAATGACTCTTGCCCAATGGAGGTACTTTTTCCGGAATATGAACTTACCCACGGTTGACTCTAAAATGTTGCCACCTGTCATGTAACTCTCCTGGGAACGTGTTTTTGCTACTTGCCCTATGGACGTACGTTTTCCGGAACATAAACTTACCCACGGTTCACTCTAAAATGTTGCCACCTGTCAAGTAACCCTGGTGGGGAAGTGTCTTTGCTATTTGCAGGATGGAGGTACGTTTTCCGGAACATCAACTTACCCACGGTTCACTCTAAAATGTTGCCACCTGTCAAGTAACTCTGCTGGGGAAGTGTCTTTGCTATTTGCAGGATGGAGGTACGTTTTCCGGAACATCAACTTACCCACGGTTCACTCTAAAATGTTGCCACCTGTCAAGTAACCCTGCTGGGGAAGTGTCTTTGCTATTTGTACCATGGAGGTACGTTTTGTGGAACATCAACTTACCCACGGTTGACTCTAAAATGTTGCCATCTGACAAGTAACCCTGCTGGGGAAGTGTCTTTACTATTTGCAGGATGGAGGTACGTTTTCCGGAACATCAACTTACCCACGGTTGACTCTAAAATGTTGCCACCTGTCATGTAACTCTCCTGGGAACGTGTTTTTGCTACTTGCCCTATGGACGTACGTTTTCCGGAACATAAACTTACCCACAGATCACTCTAAAATGTTGCCACCTGTCAAGTAACCCTGGTGGGGAAGTGTCTTTGCTATTTGCAGGATGGAGGTACGTTTTCCGGAACATCAACTTACCCACGGTTCACTCTAAAATGTTGCCACCTGTCAAGTAACTCTGCTGGGGAAGTGTCTTTGCTATTTGCAGGATGGAGGTACGTTTTCCGGAACATCAACTTACCCACGGTTCACTCTAAAATGTTGCCACCTGTCAAGTAACCCTGCTGGGGAAGTGTCTTTGCTATTTGTACCATGGAGGTACGTTTTGTGGAACATCAACTTACCCACGGTTGACTCTAAAATGTTGCCATCTGACAAGTAACCCTGCTGGGGAAGTGTCTTTACTATTTGCAGGATGGAGGTACGTTTTCCGGAACATCAACTTACCCACGGTTCACTCTAAAATGTTGCCACCTGTCATGTAACTCTCCTGGGAACGTGTTTTTGCTACTTGCACTATGGACGTACGTTTTCCGGAACATAAACTTACCCACAGATCACTCTAAAATGTTGCCACCTGTCAAGTAACCCTGGTGGGGAAGTGTCTTTGCTATTTGCAGGATGGAGGTACGTTTTCCGGAACATCAACTTACCCACGGTTCACTCTAAAATGTTGCCACCTGTCAAGTAACTCTGCTGGGGAAGTGTCTTTGCTATTTGCAGGATGGAGGTACGTTTTCCGGAACATCAACTTACCCACGGTTCACTCTAAAATGTTGCCACCTGTCAAGTAACCCTGCTGGGGAAGTGTCTTTGCTATTTGTACCATGGAGGTACGTTTTGTGGAACATCAACTTACCCACGGTTGACTCTAAAATGTTCCCATCTGACAAGTAACCCTGCTGGGGAAGTGTCTTTACTATTTGTAGCATGTAGGTACGTTTTCCGGAACATGGCTTTACCGGTTTTACCAAAAAAAATGAAATAAATGAAATTACTCCACATTTGCACATAAAACTACAAGTTCTGGATTGAATTCCTGGAATCACACAGTGTTTTTCCAGAAAACGAACTTGGTGTTAGCTCGTTACAAGTGGGTGTGTCCAACCTCAGCCCACTATAATAGGAGCGTTTTTCCTAACCTGCTCAGACAAGCGAGCAACCATGAAGGTAAGACCCCAATTATTTCATGGAGTTTTTAAGGTCACTATCCTGGATGTAGACGTGCTCTTCCTGTAAATAGACATATCTGACATTCTTTTATGTACAATTATTAAGGTAACTATCCTGGATGTAGACATGCTCTTCCTGTAAATAGACATGTATGAGATATACTTTCACGTAGATGTTTAAGGTCACTATCCTGGATATAGATGTGCTTTTCCTAGAAGTAGACATGTCTGACATTCTTTTATGTAGAATTATTAAGGTAACTATACTGGATGTAGACGTGTTCTTCCTGTAAATAGACATATATGAGATATACTTTCACGTAGATGGTTAAGGTCACTATCCTGGATATAGATGTGCTTTTCTTGGAAGTAGACATATCTGGAATTCAATGTTGCTCATCAACATTTGTAGACATTGATATAGATTTCAAACATTTTACATCGCAATGCCTTTCTGTACCCTAGACAAAGAAGAAATGCCCAGAGTGCAGAGGATACGTTGTATCACTGTCCCGCCATCTGCGCGACCAACATAACATGAAGGACGAAAAAGAGAGGCGTCTGTTTATTAGCAAAAAAAACCTGAGATATGGTGGAAAACTGAGGTGCCCCATTAAAGAATGCAAATCTGACAAAGAATACGTGAGGCTGGACAAACATTTGATAACAGCACATGGGAGAACCCCGGTATTATACACTTTACACAACAATTTCACGAAAATCATAAACTGTATTCTAATTTCCATTGTGATTCATCATTTCATTCTCTTCCCACAGGGAAAGCGTATGTCAAGGCTTATGGCAAAGGCCAAGAAAGCTGCGATAAAAGAAAAGCTAAGGACCTTCCGCCGGACTCAACCAGGGCAATCACGACCACCGCAAACACCACCACCGCCAGCTCCACCAACACCACCACCACCGCAAACACCACCACCACCGCAAACACCACCACCGCCAGCTCTACCAACACCACCCCCAGGCACTACCTTAACAAGTGTTGCACCCCTATCTCCACCTCCACCAGCACTGCCTCCACACACTGGAGCACCGTTGCCACCACCAGCAACCTTGACCTACCTTTGCAATGGTTTGCAGTCAATAAAAGAGAGACTCAAAATACTGTTGGAGGAGGTTGAGGTACTGCAGGAACAGTGTGCACAACATGTTCCCATGTCTAAACCCAGCGGTCCCTGCTCCCTTCCTGCCACCCACCAACAGCCTGTGCCCACTGCATCCTCTCCTGCAGCCACCCATGTCCGACAGCCTGTGCCCACTGCGTCCTCTCCTCCAGCGACCCATGTCCGAAAGCCTGTGCCCACTGCGTCCTCTCTTCCAGCCACCCATGTCCGACAGCCTGTGCCCACTGCGTCGTCTCTTCCAGCGACCCATGTCCGAAAGCCTGTGCCCACTGCGTCCTCTCTTCCAGCCACCCATGTCCGACAGCCTGTGCCCACTGCGTCCTCTCCTCCAGCGACCAACGTCCGACAGCCTGTGGCCAGTGTATCGTCTGCTCCAGCCACCTGCAGGGAGACTGCTGTGGCTGGTCGATCATCTGCTCCTGCTACCCCCAGCCCAGATCCCACAGCTCGTCCAGCCTCTACAAGTCGGAGCCTGACGCCAAACTTAGGTGAGTATTAATGGTGTTTTCAAGGAGACTATAAACATACCGCTCTGGTATTAAGACGGTACCATTTTCTTTTAGATCACCTATTGGACTTGTTTGAGGCAAACCTGTTAGGACCCAACCAGTCAGCCAAAAAACTCAGAAACATAAAACAGAGGAAGTCATATGTGAGAAAGTTCCTTCTCTATATGTCAGGAGGGAATACTGACATAAATATGACCCTGTTGTTTTTAAACAACATGTTAAAACTGAATGGGTATGTAGCTCCGCTTTGTCTTCTCCAAAATCCAAGTCATAACATTCATCACCATTTTTACAATGCTCATCAATTCCATTGTTTGGTCATCAGGTACCTCAATCAACTGAATGCTAAATTGAAGCCCACGAGCCAAAAACATGTCCTTATAGACATTGAGGCCTTCTTGAAATTCGTGAGGGTGGCTAATGTACCCAAAGTACGGATCAGTCTCAAAACCATCACGTATATTTTGGACAAGTTGGCTGCATGGAAAAAGGGGTTAGGGGCACAAGTCGTCCTGCAAAGATTGGAGTATAAAAGAAAAAAGAGAGGTTGGTTTCAATGCAAAGAAGTTACAATGGTTGATTCTCTCAAACTCTGATGTGACAATCTAATTTATCCTGGTTTTTCTGCAGCTACACTGGTTAAAAGCAAGGACATGTTGTCCTTTATCCAGCTGGCAAAAGATGGACTTCTGGTTGCCATCCGGGACCTGAGCACAGACCCAAGCAATACGAGCTACCTGGCGCATGTTGTTGGACTATTGGTGGGGGTGATGGCCATAACAACGGGGCACAGGAAGGGCGTGTTCCTGGGAATGACATGGGATAATGTTGTGACAGCCCAGGGATACAAGAAAACATACACAATCAGGGTGAGTTGTTTAGTTATTAATGTAGTAAGTTTTATGAGGTAGAATACCTGGAACATATATTGCCTTTTCCGTAAATTGAACTTACCCACCATTCACTCCTAACCTTGATCCCATCAGTCAAGCAACTGTCCTGTATGTGTGTCTTTGGTACTTACCGCACGGAGGTCCATTTCCTGGAACTTGAACTTACCTACCGCTCACTCCTAACCTTGATCCCGTCAGTCAAGCAACTGTCCTGGTCGTGTGTCTTTGGTACTTACCACATGGCGGTCCATTTCCTGGAACTTGAACTTACCGTCCGTTCACTCCTAACCTTGATCCCCTCTGTCAAGCAACTGTCCTGGGCATGTCCCTTTGGTACTTACCATACGGACGTCCATTTCCTGGAACTTGAACTTACCGTCCGTTCACTCTTAACCTTGATCCCGTCAGTCAAGCAACTGTCCTGTATGTGTGTCTTTGGTACTTACCGCACGGAGGTCCATTTCCTGGAACTTGAACTTACCTACCGCTCACTCCTAACCTCGATCCCCTCTGTCAAGCATCTGTCCTAGGGGTGTGTCTTGGGTACTTACCGCATGGAGGTCCATTTCCTGGAACTTGAACTTACCTACCGCTCACTCCTAACCTTGATCAGGTCAGTCAAGCAACTGTCCTGGGCGTGTGTCTTTGGTACTTACCACATGGAGGTCCATTTCCTGGAACTTGAACTTACCGTCCGTTCACTCCTAACCTTGATCCCCTCTGTCAAGCAACTGTCCTGGGCATGTCCCTTTGGTACTTACCATACGGACGTCCATTTCCTGGAACTTGAACTTACCGTCCGTTCACTCTTAACCTTGATCACGTCAGTCAAGCAACTGTCCTGGGCGTGTGTCTTTGGTACTTACCACATGGAGGTCCATTTCCTGGAACTTGAACTTACCTACCGCTCACTCCTAACCTTGATCCCCTCTGTCAACCAACTGTCCTGGGTATGTCCCTTTGGTACTTACCGTACGGATGTCCATTTCCTGGAACTTGAACTTACCGTCCGTTTCACTCCTAACCTTGATCACGTCAGTCAAGCAACTGTCCTGGGCATGTCCCTTTGGTACTTACCACATGGAGGTCTTATCAGGTATAATTCCAGGAATCTAAAGTCCCTTTTCCGGAACATGAACTTACCGTCCACCCGTAAATTTTGCCCTCAGCCAAGCAACTCTCTGGGGTATAACACACTGTTGTTAAGTTGTCATGTAAATGTAAATTTCTTTTTTTTAATAAACTTTTCTCCTACTTCTTACTTTCACAGGTAACTGATCACAAGACAGTGGAAACATTCGGCCCAGCAATGGTGCCAGTGACAAAAACGATAATGAGACACCTGAAGAACTTTGGGAAAGTGAGGCCACTCCTGTCTGGCTTTAGGAAACGGCCAACGACCTTTTTCTTTAGCAGATCGGGTAAAGAAATGGACAAAATGGGGGAGTATTTCACAAGGGCCTGGAAGGGCTTTGGTCTGCCAGGGGCCCCAACACTTCAAGATATTCGCACAGCGATATCAACATGGGTGTGTTACTTTTATCAATAGTGCCTATTCCATAACAATAACATGAGCATATGTGTGTCCCATGATATATATATATATATTGACATTCGTGATGATGTTCACCTACTCTCCTACAGGCTGATACCTCTCTGACCGCTGGCGAGAGTGAAACAATCAACAAGAGCATGTGCCACGATCCAAAAACTGCCCGTAAATTTTATGTGGTACGACCAGAGATGACACCACAGGAGGCACGGGGAGTTAGGCTCATCATCCTGCGGTCCTTGATCGACTCTGTCCAATTGCCAGAGAGAGGTGAGTCTTATAGAGTGTGTAATGATAACTCTTTAGCTATTGCATATTCTTGCTTGCTAGTCCTAAAGTAAATGTACCTAACCTAACTAATTTCTTTCAAAATCATCAGAAGCGGAGGGCCAGGAGGAGGAGAAGGAGGACGACGACAACGTCGAGGAGAGCAACAATGAGGACTCCAATGTGGAGAATGAGGAGGAGGAAGGGGAGAAGGAGGAGGACAAGGAGAAGAGTGACTCCGACGACTCCGACAAAGAGATCCAGGAGCAGTCGGGGGAGGAGGAGGAGGAGGAGGAGGAGGAGGAGGAGGAGCAGCAGCAGGAAGAAGAGGACTTCCAAACATGGGACTCTGAGGTGGAGGGCAAAGAGGAAGGTGGGTTCCAGGTTCAAGACATGGTGGAAGACAATGTTGAGGTTCCACCTGGGAGGGAGAACCAGGTTGGAGACTCAAATGGACAAGAACGCATCCTGATACTGTCTTCGGACGATGAGGGAAACATGGACGTGGCCCCGGGCCCATCAGAGAGGAGAGAGGCTTGTGAGGAGGGTGAGGAGATGATGGTTCTGGGTGAGGAGCCTGACAGCGAGGTGTCAGAGGGCGAGGACCCAAACAGTGACAAATCAGAGGGCGAGGAGTCCAACAGTGACAAATCAGAGTGCGAGGAGTGCAACAGTGACAAATCAGAGTGCGAGGAGTCCAACAGTGACAAATCAGAGGGCGAGGAGTCGTGCGAGGAGTCCAGAAGCGAAGAATCACATGACGAGTCGTACTCATCGTGCGATAACGATTCTTCAGAATGTCAAACACAGTCTGAATCAGACACAGGGAACGACAGTTAAAATTAATATTTGTGGTTGTTAATGTTCTAATGTTGTGTTCTTGTAATTGCAGTACTTTTTCTTGCAGTAATTTGTTCTATTGAACACTGTATCAGACACAGGGAATGAGTGTTAAAATTAATATTTGAGGTTGTTAATGTTCTAATGTTGTGTTCTTGTAATTGCAGTATGTTTTTATACAGTAATTTGTTCTATTAAATGATTGTTCTGACATTAATGTTTCATTGTTTAGAATAATCAAAACACAAACACTTACTCACACCCATTACCAATGATTTACCACCATATTTCCACAAAGGCAACATTCACTTCCAGGATGTCCACTTAATTCTGCAATATGCTTACCTTTTGGGGCACAGGTCTGAGTTACTTACCGCATGGAGGTCCCTTTTCCAGATGAAGAACCCGTCCACCTTTCACCCTTAACCTTTGCCCTCTGTCAAGCAACTGTCCTGGGGGTTGTGTCTTTGATACTTACCCGTGGACGTCCATTTACTGGAAGGTGTATTCATCCACCTTTCACCCTTAACATTTGCCCTCTGTCAAGCAACTGTCCTGGGGGTTGTGTCTTTGATACTTACCCGTGGAAGTCCATTTCCTGGAAGGTGTATTCATCCACCTTTCACCCTTAACATTTGCCCTCTGTCAAGCAACTGTCCTGGGGGTTGTGTCTTTGATACTTACCCGTGGAAGTCCATTTTCTGGAAGGTGAACCCGTCCACCTTTCACGCTTAACATTTGCCCTCTGTCAAGCAACTGTCCTGGGGGTTGTGTCTTTGATACTTACCTCTGGACGTCCATTTCCTGGAAGGTGTATTCATCCACCTTTCACCCTTAACATTTGCCCTCTGTCAAGCAACTGTCCTGGGGGTTGTGTCTTTGATACTTACCCGTGGAAGTCCATTTTCTGGAAGGTGAACTCGTCCACCTTTCACGCTTAACATTTGCCCTCTGTCAAGCAACTGTCCTGGGGGTTGTGTCTTTGATACTTACCCGTGGAAGTCCATTTTCTGGAAGGTGAACTCGTCCACCTTTCACGCTTAACATTTGCCCTCTGTCAAGCAACTGTCCTGGGGGTTGTGTCTTTGATACTTACCTCTGGACGTCCATTTTCTGGAAGGTGTATTCATCCACCTTTCACCCTTAACATTTGCCCTCTGTCAAGCAACTGTCCTGGGGGTTGTGTCTTTGATACTTACCCGTGGAAGTCCATTTTCTGGAAGGTGAACTCGTCCACCTTTCACCCTTAACATTTGCCCTCTGTCAAGCAACTGTCCTGGTGGTTGTGTCTTTGATACTTACCTCTGGACGTCCATTTCCTGGAAGGTGTATTCATCCACCTTTCACGCTTAACATTTGCCCTCTGTCAAGCAACTGTCCTGGGGGTTGTGTCTTTGATACTTACCTCTGGACGTCCATTTCCTGGAAGGTGTATTCATCCACCTTTCACCCTTAACATTTGCCCTCTGTCAAGCAACTGTCCTGGGGGTTGTGTCTTTGATACTTACCCGTGGAAGTCCATTTTCTGGAAGGTGAACTCGTCCACCTTTCACCCTTAACATTTGCCCTCTGTCAAGCAACTGTCCTGGGGGTTGTGTCTTTGATACTTACCCGTGGAAGTCCATTTTCTGGAAGGTGAACTCGTCCACCTTTCACGCTTAACCTTTGCCCTCTGTCAAGCAACTGTCCTGGGGGTTGTGTCTTTGATACTTACCTCTGGACGTCCATTTCCTGGAAGGTGTATTCATCCACCTTTCACCCTTAACATTTGTCCTCTGTCAAGCAACTGTCCTGGGGGTTGTGTCTTTGATACTTACCCGTGGAAGTCCATTTTCTGGAAGGTGAACTCGTCCACCTTTCACGCTTAACATTTGCCCTCTGTCAAGCAACTGTCCTGGGGGTTGTGTCTTTGATACTTACCCGTGGAAGTCCATTTTCTGGAAGGTGAACTCATCCACCTTTCACGCTTAACATTTGCCCTCTGTCAAGCAACTGTCCTGGGGGTTGTGTCTTTGATACTTACCCGTTGAAGTCCATTTTCTGGAAGGTGAACTCGTCCACCTTTCACCCTTAACATTTGCCCTCTGTCAAGCAACTGTCCTGAGGGTTGTGTCTTTGATACTTACCCGTGGAAGTCCATTTTCTGGAAGGTGAACTCGTCCACCTTTCACGCTTAACATTTGCCCTCTGTCAAGCAACTGTCCTGGGGGTTGTGTCTTTGATACTTTCCTCTGGACGTCCATTTCCTGGAAGGTGTATTCATCCACCTTTCACCCTTAACATTTGCCCTCTGTCAAGCAACTGTCCTGGGGGTTGTGTCTTTGATACTTACCTCTGGACGTCCATTTCCTGGAAGGTGTATCCATCCACCTTTCACCCTTAACATTTGCCCTCTGTCAAGCAACTGTCCTGGGGGTTGTGTCTTTGATACTTACCCGTGGAAGTCCATTTTCTGGAAGGTGAACTCGTCCACCTTTCACCCTTAACATTTGCCCTCTGTCAAGCAACTGTCCTGGGGGTTGTGTCTTTGATACTTACCTCTGGACGTCCATTTCCTGGAAGGTGAACCCGTCCACCTTTCACCCTTAACATTTGCCCTCTGTCAAGCAACTGTCCTGGGGGTTGTGTCTTTGATACTTACCCGTGGAAGTCCATTTTCTGGAAGGTGTATTCATCCACCTTTCACGCTTAACCTTTGCCCTCTGTCAAGCAACTGTCCTGGGGGTTGTGTCTTTGATACTTACCTCTGGACGTCCATTTCCTGGAAGGTGTATTCATCCACCTTTCACCCTTAACATTTGCCCTCTGTCAAGCAACTGTTCTGGGGGTTGTGTCTTTGATACTTACCCGTGGAAGTCCATTTTCTGGAAGGCGAACTCGTCCACCTTTCACGCTTAACCTTTGCCCTCTGTCAAGCAACTGTCCTGGGGGTTGTGTCTTTGATACTTACCCGTGGAAGTCCATTTTCTGGAAGGTGAACTCGTCCACCTTTCACGCTTAACATTTGCACTCTGTCAAGCAACTGTCCTGGGGGTTGTGTCTTTGATACTTACCTCTGGACGTCCATTTCCTGGAAGGTGTATTCATCCACCTTTCACCCTTAACATTTGTCCTCTGTCAAGCAACTGTCCTGGGGGTTGTGTCTTTGATACTTACCCGTGGAAGTCCATTTTCTGGAAGGTGAACTCGTCCACCTTTCACGCTTAACATTTGCACTCTGTCAAGCAACTGTCCTGGGGGTTGTGTCTTTGATACTTACCTCTGGACGTCCATTTCCTGGAAGGTGAACCCGTCCACCTTTCACCCTTAACATTTGCCCTCTGTCAAGCAACTGTCCTGGGGGTTGTGTCTTTGATACTTACCCGTGGAAGTCCATTTTCTGGAAGGTGTATTCATCCACCTTTCACCCTTAACATTTGCCCTCTGTCAAGCAACTGTCCTGGGGGTTGTGTCTTTGATACTTACCCGTGGAAGTCCATTTTCTGGAAGGTGAACTCGTCCACCTTTCACGCTTAACATTTGCCCTCTGTCAAGCAACTGTCCTGGGGGTTGTGTCTTTGATACTTACCCGTGGAAGTCCATTTTCTGGAAGGTGAACTCGTCCACCTTTCACGCTTAACATTTGCCCTCTGTCAAGCAACTGTCCTGGGGGTTGTGTCTTTGATACTTACCTCTGGACGTCCATTTCCTGGAAGGTGTATTCATCCACCTTTCACGCTTAACATTTGCCCTCTGTCAAGCAACTGTCCTGGGGGTTGTGTCTTTGATACTTACCTCTGGACGTCCATTTCCTGGAAGGTGTATTCATCCACCTTTCACCCTTAACATTTGCCCTCTGTCAAGCAACTGTCCTGGGGGTTGTGTCTTTGATACTTACCCGTGGAAGTCCATTTTCTGGAAGGTGAACTCGTCCACCTTTCACCCTTAACATTTGCCCTCTGTAAAGCAACTGTCCTGGGGGTTGTGTCTTTGATACTTACCCGTGGAAGTCCATTTTCTGGAAGGTGAACTCGTCCACCTTTCACCCTTAACATTTGCCCTCTGTCAAGCAACTGTCCTGGGGGTTGTGTCTTTGATACTTACCCGTGGAAGTCCATTTTCTGGAAGGTGAACTCGTCCACCTTTCACGCTTAACCTTTGCCCTCTGTCAAGCAACTGTCCTGGGGGTTGTGTCTTTGATACTTACCTCTGGACGTCCATTTCCTGGAAGGTGTATTCATCCACCTTTCACCCTTAACATTTGCCCTCTGTCAAGCAACTGTTCTGGGGGTTGTGTCTTTGATACTTACCCGTGGAAGTCCATTTTCTGGAAGGCGAACTCGTCCACCTTTCACGCTTAACCTTTGCCCTCTGTCAAGCAACTGTCCTGGGGGTTGTGTCTTTGATACTTACCCGTGGAAGTCCATTTTCTGGAAGGTGAACTCGTCCACCTTTCACGCTTAACATTTGCACTCTGTCAAGCAACTGTCCTGGGGGTTGTGTCTTTGATACTTACCTCTGGACGTCCATTTCCTGGAAGGTGTATTCATCCACCTTTCACCCTTAACATTTGTCCTCTGTCAAGCAACTGTCCTGGGGGTTGTGTCTTTGATACTTACCCGTGGAAGTCCATTTTCTGGAAGGTGAACTCGTCCACCTTTCACGCTTAACATTTGCACTCTGTCAAGCAACTGTCCTGGGGGTTGTGTCTTTGATACTTACCTCTGGACGTCCATTTCCTGGAAGGTGTATTCATCCACCTTTCACCCTTAACATTTGCCCTCTGTCAAGCAACTGTCCTGGGGGTTGTGTCTTTGATACTTACCCGTGGAAGTCCATTTCCTGGAAGGTGAACCCGTCCACCTTTCACCCTTAACATTTGCCCTCTGTCAAGCAACTGTCCTGGGGGTTGTGTCTTTGATACTTACCCGTGGAAGTCCATTTTCTGGAAGGTGAACTCGTCCACCTTTCACGCTTAACATTTGCCCTCTGTCAAGCAACTGTCCTGGGGGTTGTGTCTTTGATACTTACCTCTGGACGTCCATTTCCTGGAAGGTGTATTCATCCACCTTTCACCCTTAACATTTGCCCTCTGTCAAGCAACTGTCCTGGGGGTTGTGTCTTTGATACTTACCCGTGGAAGTCCATTTCCTGGAAGGTGAACTCGTCCACCTTTCACGCTTAACATTTGTCCTCTGTCAAGCAACTGTCCTGGGGGTTGTGTCTTTGATACTTACCTCTGGACGTCCATTTCCTGGAAGGTGTATTCATCCACCTTTCACCCTTAACATTTGCCCTCTGTCAAGCAACTGTCCTGGGGGTTGTGTCTTTGATACTTACCTCTGGACGTCCATTTCCTGGAAGGTGTATTCATCCACCTTTCACCCTTAACATTTGCCCTCTGTCAAGCAACTGTCCTGGGGGTTGTGTCTTTGATACTTACCCGTGGAAGTCCATTTTCTGGAAGGTGAACTCGTCCACCTTTCACGCTTAACATTTGCCCTCTGTCAAGCAACTGTCCTGGGGGTTGTGTCTTTGATACTTACCCGTGGAAGTCCATTTTCTGGAAGGTGAACTCGTCCACCTTTCACCCTTAACATTTGCCCTCTGTCAAGCAACTGTCCTGGGGGTTGTGTCTTTGATACTTACCCGTGGAAGTCCATTTTCTGGAAGGTGAACTCGTCCACCTTTCACGCTTAACATTTGCCCTCTGTCAAGCAACTGTCCTGGGGGTTGTGTCTTTGATACTTACCCGTTGAAGTCCATTTTCTGGAAGGTGAACTCGTCCACCTTTCACCCTTAACATTTGCCCTCTGTCAAGCAACTGTCCTGGGGGTTGTGTCTTTGATACTTACCCGTGGAAGTCCATTTTCTGGAAGGTGAACTCGTCCACCTTTCACGCTTAACATTTGCCCTCTGTCAAGCAACTGTCCTGGGGGTTGTGTCTTTGATACTTACCTCTGGACGTCCATTTCCTGGAAGGTGTATCCATCCACCTTTCACCCTTAACATTTGCCCTCTGTCAAGCAACTGTCCTGGGGGTTGTGTCTTTGATACTTACCCGTGGAAGTCCATTTTCTGGAAGGTGAACTCGTCCACCTTTCACCCTTAACATTTGCCCTCTGTCAAGCAACTGTCCTGGGGGTTGTGTCTTTGATACTTACCTCTGGACGTCCATTTCCTGGAAGGTGAACCCGTCCACCTTTCACCCTTAACATTTGCCCTCTGTCAAGCAACTGTCCTGGGGGTTGTGTCTTTGATACTTACCCGTGGAAGTCCATTTTCTGGAAGGTGTATTCATCCACCTTTCACGCTTAACCTTTGCCCTCTGTCAAGCAACTGTCCTGGGGGTTGTGTCTTTGATACTTACCTCTGGACGTCCATTTCCTGGAAGGTGTATTCATCCACCTTTCACCCTTAACATTTGCCCTCTGTCAAGCAACTGTTCTGGGGGTTGTGTCTTTGATACTTACCCGTGGAAGTCCATTTTCTGGAAGGCGAACTCGTCCACCTTTCACGCTTAACCTTTGCCCTCTGTCAAGCAACTGTCCTGGGGGTTGTGTCTTTGATACTTACCCGTGGAAGTCCATTTTCTGGAAGGTGAACTCGTCCACCTTTCACGCTTAACATTTGCACTCTGTCAAGCAACTGTCCTGGGGGTTGTGTCTTTGATACTTACCTCTGGACGTCCATTTCCTGGAAGGTGTATTCATCCACCTTTCACCCTTAACATTTGTCCTCTGTCAAGCAACTGTCCTGGGGGTTGTGTCTTTGATACTTACCCGTGGAAGTCCATTTTCTGGAAGGTGAACTCGTCCACCTTTCACGCTTAACATTTGCACTCTGTCAAGCAACTGTCCTGGGGGTTGTGTCTTTGATACTTACCTCTGGACGTCCATTTCCTGGAAGGTGAACCCGTCCACCTTTCACCCTTAACATTTGCCCTCTGTCAAGCAACTGTCCTGGGGGTTGTGTCTTTGATACTTACCCGTGGAAGTCCATTTTCTGGAAGGTGTATTCATCCACCTTTCACCCTTAACATTTGCCCTCTGTCAAGCAACTGTCCTGGGGGTTGTGTCTTTGATACTTACCCGTGGAAGTCCATTTTCTGGAAGGTGAACTCGTCCACCTTTCACGCTTAACATTTGCCCTCTGTCAAGCAACTGTCCTGGGGGTTGTGTCTTTGATACTTACCCGTGGAAGTCCATTTTCTGGAAGGTGAACTCGTCCACCTTTCACGCTTAACATTTGCCCTCTGTCAAGCAACTGTCCTGGGGGTTGTGTCTTTGATACTTACCTCTGGACGTCCATTTCCTGGAAGGTGTATTCATCCACCTTTCACGCTTAACATTTGCCCTCTGTCAAGCAACTGTCCTGGGGGTTGTGTCTTTGATACTTACCTCTGGACGTCCATTTCCTGGAAGGTGTATTCATCCACCTTTCACCCTTAACATTTGCCCTCTGTCAAGCAACTGTCCTGGGGGTTGTGTCTTTGATACTTACCCGTGGAAGTCCATTTTCTGGAAGGTGAACTCGTCCACCTTTCACCCTTAACATTTGCCCTCTGTAAAGCAACTGTCCTGGGGGTTGTGTCTTTGATACTTACCCGTGGAAGTCCATTTTCTGGAAGGTGAACTCGTCCACCTTTCACCCTTAACATTTGCCCTCTGTCAAGCAACTGTCCTGGGGGTTGTGTCTTTGATACTTACCCGTGGAAGTCCATTTTCTGGAAGGTGAACTCGTCCACCTTTCACGCTTAACCTTTGCCCTCTGTCAAGCAACTGTCCTGGGGGTTGTGTCTTTGATACTTACCTCTGGACGTCCATTTCCTGGAAGGTGTATTCATCCACCTTTCACCCTTAACATTTGCCCTCTGTCAAGCAACTGTTCTGGGGGTTGTGTCTTTGATACTTACCCGTGGAAGTCCATTTTCTGGAAGGCGAACTCGTCCACCTTTCACGCTTAACCTTTGCCCTCTGTCAAGCAACTGTCCTGGGGGTTGTGTCTTTGATACTTACCCGTGGAAGTCCATTTTCTGGAAGGTGAACTCGTCCACCTTTCACGCTTAACATTTGCACTCTGTCAAGCAACTGTCCTGGGGGTTGTGTCTTTGATACTTACCTCTGGACGTCCATTTCCTGGAAGGTGTATTCATCCACCTTTCACCCTTAACATTTGTCCTCTGTCAAGCAACTGTCCTGGGGGTTGTGTCTTTGATACTTACCCGTGGAAGTCCATTTTCTGGAAGGTGAACTCGTCCACCTTTCACGCTTAACATTTGCACTCTGTCAAGCAACTGTCCTGGGGGTTGTGTCTTTGATACTTACCTCTGGACGTCCATTTCCTGGAAGGTGTATTCATCCACCTTTCACCCTTAACATTTGCCCTCTGTCAAGCAACTGTCCTGGGGGTTGTGTCTTTGATACTTACCCGTGGAAGTCCATTTCCTGGAAGGTGAACCCGTCCACCTTTCACCCTTAACATTTGCCCTCTGTCAAGCAACTGTCCTGGGGGTTGTGTCTTTGATACTTACCCGTGGAAGTCCATTTTCTGGAAGGTGAACTCGTCCACCTTTCACGCTTAACATTTGCCCTCTGTCAAGCAACTGTCCTGGGGGTTGTGTCTTTGATACTTACCTCTGGACGTCCATTTCCTGGAAGGTGTATTCATCCACCTTTCACCCTTAACATTTGCCCTCTGTCAAGCAACTGTCCTGGGGGTTGTGTCTTTGATACTTACCCGTGGAAGTCCATTTCCTGGAAGGTGAACTCGTCCACCTTTCACGCTTAACATTTGTCCTCTGTCAAGCAACTGTCCTGGGGGTTGTGTCTTTGATACTTACCTCTGGACGTCCATTTCCTGGAAGGTGTATTCATCCACCTTTCACCCTTAACATTTGCCCTCTGTCAAGCAACTGTCCTGGGGGTTGTGTCTTTGATACTTACCTCTGGACGTCCATTTCCTGGAAGGTGTATTCATCCACCTTTCACCCTTAACATTTGCCCTCTGTCAAGCAACTGTCCTGGGGGTTGTGTCTTTGATACTTACCCGTGGAAGTCCATTTTCTGGAAGGTGAACTCGTCCACCTTTCACGCTTAACATTTGCCCTCTGTCAAGCAACTGTCCTGGGGGTTGTGTCTTTGATACTTACCCGTGGAAGTCCATTTTCTGGAAGGTGAACTCGTCCACCTTTCACCCTTAACATTTGCCCTCTGTCAAGCAACTGTCCTGGGGGTTGTGTCTTTGATACTTACCCGTGGAAGTCCATTTTCTGGAAGGTGAACTCGTCCACCTTTCACGCTTAACATTTGCCCTCTGTCAAGCAACTGTCCTGGGGGTTGTGTCTTTGATACTTACCCGTTGAAGTCCATTTTCTGGAAGGTGAACTCGTCCACCTTTCACCCTTAACATTTGCCCTCTGTCAAGCAACTGTCCTGGGGGTTGTGTCTTTGATACTTACCCGTGGAAGTCCATTTTCTGGAAGGTGAACTCGTCCACCTTTCACGCTTAACATTTGCCCTCTGTCAAGCAACTGTCCTGGGGGTTGTGTCTTTGATACTTACCTCTGGACGTCCATTTCCTGGAAGGTGTATTCATCCACCTTTCACCCTTAACATTTGCCCTCTGTCAAGCAACTGTCCTGGGGGTTGTGTCTTTGATACTTACCCGTGGAAGTCCATTTTCTGGAAGGTGAACTCGTCCACCTTTCACGCTTAACATTTGCCCTCTGTCAAGCAACTGTCCTGGGGGTTGTGTCTTTGATACTTACCTCTGGACGTCCATTTCCTGGAAGGTGTATTCATCCACCTTTCACGCTTAACATTTGCCCTCTGTCAAGCAACTGTCCTGGGGGTTGTGTCTTTGATACTTACCTCTGGACGTCCATTTCCTGGAAGGTGTATACATCCACCTTTCACCCTTAACATTTGCCCTCTGTCAAGCAACTGTCCTGGGGGTTGTGTCTTTGATACTTACCCGTGGAAGTCCATTTCCTGGAAGGTGTATTCATCCACCTTTCACCCTTAACATTTGCCCTCTGTCAAGCAACTCTCCTGGGGGTTGTGTCTTTGATACTTACCCGTGGAAGTCCATTTTCTGGAAGGTGAACTCGTCCACCTTTCACGCTTAACCTTTGCCCTCTGTCAAGCAACTGTCCTGGGGGTTGTGTCTTTGATACTTACCCGCGGAAGTCCATTTTCTGGAAGGTGAACTCGTCCACCTTTCACCCTTAACATTTGCCCTCTGTCAAGCAACTGTCCTGGGTGTGTGTTTTTGATATTTACCCGCGAACGTCCATTTACTGGAAGGTGAACGCGTCCACCTTTCACCCTTAACATTTGCCCTCTGTCAAGCAACTGTCCTGGGTGTGTGTTTTTGATATTTACCCGTGGACGTCCATTTCCTGGAAGGTGAACGCGTCCACCTTTCACCCTTAACATTTGCCCTCTGTCAAGCAACTGTCCTGGGTGTGTGTTTTTGATATTTACCCGTGGACGTCCATTTCCTGGAAGGTGAACGCGTCCACCTTTCACCCTTAACATTTGCCCTCTGTCAATCAGCACTGTGGTGTAGATTTTTTTTTGGGGGTGATGTGACTTCCTCGGAAGTCTTATGACATATGATGTAAAAAAAACCTGGAAGATGACACCGAGTCTCTGCAACTACCAAATGACTTTTATTTTTTCATGTACATATCCAAGTACAACAAATAGAACACAGACAAATCAAAACATTAATCTTGTCTTATCATCATGCGAATTCGGTTTCGAACGTTTTCAACAGATAGTTTCATCCTTCTACATATCTGTAGGACTGCTGGGTTTCTTTTCAGGATGTCTTTGATTCTGCTCTTCGTGATGAGCTTTTTCTGGATTTCCTTTTGGAAGACAAGTCTGAGCATGGCAAGAAATTCAGGTGTAAAGTCGAGTGCTCTTCGTCGACCCTGAAGACATGAAAATGTAAGAAGGTTACTGCTTTTATATCTATTAAGACAGTTCTTATGCTATTTCCGTTCTCCCATTTCTACTTACATGAGTGTCGATTGTATCGGGAAGTGTTTTTTTTTTGTTTGAAGGTCTATTTTTCCTCCCTGCCTGAAGTCCATGTGTTTTTTTCTTCTTTTCCTTTGAAACTTTGGGTCCATTTCCCACATCCTTCTCAAACTGGTTGACTTTTTGGCCTTTTGACTGGTTGACCTTTTGGAGTTTGTCCTTCTGTTTCTTCTTCCTTTTCCCAGACTGGGGAGTTGTGGTGGTTTCACCAGCCTAAGGAAACAGTATGTTATATTTTTTGGAATTAAGAAGTTTTGTACTTCCCTATGTTACACTAACTAAAGCACTTCCAGGAATTCTACTCACCACGTTCAATTTCCGGGGTAGGAGGTCCCGTGTTAGGGATGAGAGACGTTGTTCCAGGATCTCTTCCTCGTATTCACTGTCAGTGAAGTCCAACTATACAACAACAACATACAAAATGTAAAATATGGATATGGATCATCACTTCCACAATATCGACATGGACTTTCTGGATATCACCCTGGTTCCTCCAATGTGCTTGCCATAACCAACTGGAAAGCATGCCCTCTAAGACTTAACACTTGGAACATATAGCAACCTGGCTCATTGCCTATGGTGGACAAGCCAACGCTTTTCCACAAAGGTGACGTAAACTTCCAAGAATTTACCTTGCGCTTCATTTTCCCCTGCTGCAGTCGCCTCTTGCTGCGCTGAGTCTCCGACGCCATCATTTTCAAAGTTCAAAGTCGTGCCCCACACTGTCTCCTTAATGGATATCATCTGCGTGAAACGCGTATTTATAAGGTATGGTTCCAATGACATCACCACGCAACAGCCAATCCCTTTAAACTCCATATCATCAAATTCCGGTTCGACAAATGGGGAAAGCGCACCCACCAAAGCAAAAATCCTCTATCTGGAGCCACGCCCTACTGTGAAGCACCTGACTCTTGGAACACAGCCATCGGCTCATTTGCCTATGTTGGATGACTGCATTTCCACAAATTCAACATCAACTTCCAGGAATCCACCCTGGTCTAAGTTCCACAATGGAAACATGCACTTCCAAATATTCTACTCCAGGGAACACTTTTTTGAGAATGCAATAAGTCCAATAAGACTCAGACAAGGATTTCTTGGGAATCAAACTTTAGTTTATTTAGATGACATTGAAATGATGAAGAATGAGCATGATGATCAAATACACCGCTGTGATCATGCACGCGATTGCGATGGTCAACAAAGCACAATCATTGGGACACTGGCAACTGCATCTGAAAGGGAAAAAAAAATATCCTCAATTTAAAAAATGTATCATTTAGCTTCAGGTTGAATTACATACATGAATGTATCTTTCCGGGAATTGCACGTCGTCTTTAAGGATTTTATGTAACTATCCTGGATGTAGACCTAGCCTTCTGAATGAATCTATTGTATCATAATATCTCTGTCTTTAAAATGGAATTATGCTTGCCTTCCTTCCCCAGTCGGTTGGGACTGGACTCTATTGTCCACTTCCATCGTGATCCATAGCGGAGGTTGCGCTGGCGCTGGCGCTGGCGCTGGTGCTGGCGCTCGCGCTCGCCCACGCGCTGGCGCTGGCGCTAGCGCGTCCACATATAGTTCCATTTCCACTGCAGAATGAAAGCCAAATAAACTCTATATTATGTGATATATAACGAGACAAGAACGTGCAAAGGGAACAATTCCAAAGATCATACCTGGCCGCTGACGACGTGGCATTTCCATAAATCGAGCCTTCCTCCGGATCTGTTTTCCAACTTGTAGGCAGGGCGGTTCAAATTCACTCTGATGCATTCCCAAAAGACACCTCTATTTATACCCTTGACCGCTGCTGGGAGTGACGCAATTGGCCGTCAACCAATAGTTGCAAAAATAGTTGCAAAATCAAAAAGGCGCCAAATTCAAAATTTGAGTCATTTTCCCAGGTTGTCTACATGGAATTCCACAATTTCAACAGTCAAACCGAAACATTCTATTGGCTCTTGAAATTACTGGTGGGTGTGACCTTTTCTGACCAAGGACTATATAAGGAGCAAGTCTGGCTGCAGAGACAGACGCTACCATGGACCGGCTTGCCTTCCTACTTTCCATCATGGTGCTAACAGCTAAAGGACTGGAGATCATCACCACCACCAACAAGATTTTGGAGAAGGCTGAGGGAGAGAATGTGAAGCTGAACTGCGAGTTCACCATTGCCCCGGAGGATGAAGGAAATTTGGAGATCGAATGGAGCGTGAAGTCCGTACGCCACCCAATGGAAACGGAAGAGGTGCTCCTGTATTCGGCCGGCCAGATCTACGACAGTCTCTATGAACCTCTAAAGGGCAGAGTCTACTTCCATGCAGTAGACCCTGCGAAAGGAGATGCTGGCATTCATCTTTCGCTGCTGACTCACAGAGACACCGGCATCTACAAGTGCCAGGTTAAGAAGACTCCAGGCATCCAAAGCATCAAGATGGTCCTCAGAGTGCTCAAACGGCCATCAAAGCCCAGTTGTTATTACACTGAAGGGTCCGGAGAGGTTGTCAAAACCAAAGTGCTACATTGTGGATCTCAGGAAGGTGCTGCACCTATCCAGTACCAATGGGAAAGAATACCACCCTGGAAACTGCCCACCTCGGCGGTGATGGATCAAATGGCAGGCACACTCACCATCCAAGATGCCAGTGAGAGCGATGCAGGAACTTACAAATGCACTGCCACTAATCGTGTTGGTGTGGAGGAGTGCTTCCTGGAACTGAACCTACCAGGTTCTCCATCGGCGGGAATGATTGCAGGAATCGTAGCAGGCACCGTGGCCGCCATCGGGATCATCACTGCCATCACATACTTCATTCTACGGCAGCGACGGGAGTCCTCCAATGAAGGAGAAACCTCCAATGAGATTGTGGAAGATGCAAGTCCCCCAACACGCCGCAAGATAAGTCTCCCAAACCGTGCCGCACAGAGAACACAAGAAACACTTGTGATGTCACCAAGAACCCCCATGTAAATACAATCACCAGGCAATCTGTAATCACAATTAAAGAATAGTGTGTGCGTGTGTGTGGAAAAAAATAAATAAAAATAAAATAAGAATAAAAAAAATAAATAAATAAGAATGAAAAATAGTCATCAGTCTCAGGCAACTGTCCTGGGCATGTATCTTTGGTACTTGCCCCATGGAGGTCGATTTCCTGGAACTTGAACTCCAGGAGACCCCGACCACCATTTGAACCTGTTCACCCACTCTTAAGCACCCCTCTCAGGCTTATTATCCAGATGTCCTGTCCTCCTGAAACTTCGTGCCCCTGGTACACCGTTGTAATTCCATAAAAGCAACCTCGTCTTCCAGGAATTCTTCTCTGCTTGTTTTCAAGTCTTTATTCATTCTTTAACTTTGCCCTCATTCAGGCAACTGTCCTGGGCGTGTCTCTTTGGTACTTGCCCCACGGAGGTCCCTTTTATGGAACTTCAACTCACCCACCCTTCACTCCTCACCTTGATACCCACAGTCAAGCAACCGTTCTGGGTATGTGTCTGAGATTTTTACGGCATGTAGGTCCATTTCCTGGAACTTGAACTTAGCGCCCGTTCACTGCTACACTTTGACCTCTGTCAGGCAACTGTCCTGGGGGTTGTGTCTTTGATACTTACCCGTGGAAGTCCATTTTCTGGAAGGTGAACTCGTCCACCTTTCACGCTTAACATTTGCACTCTGTCAAGCAACTGTCCTGGGGGTTGTGTCTTTGATACTTACCTCTGGACGTCCATTTCCTGGAAGGTGTATTCATCCACCTTTCACCCTTAACATTTGCCCTCTGTCAAGCAACTGTCCTGGGGGTTGTGTCTTTGATACTTACCCGTGGAAGTCCATTTCCTGGAAGGTGAACCCGTCCACCTTTCACCCTTAACATTTGCCCTCTGTCAAGCAACTGTCCTGGGGGTTGTGTCTTTGATACTTACCCGTGGAAGTCCATTTTCTGGAAGGTGAACTCGTCCACCTTTCACGCTTAACATTTGCCCTCTGTCAAGCAACTGTCCTGGGGGTTGTGTCTTTGATACTTACCTCTGGACGTCCATTTCCTGGAAGGTGTATTCATCCACCTTTCACCCTTAACATTTGCCCTCTGTCAAGCAACTGTCCTGGGGGTTGTGTCTTTGATACTTACCCGTGGAAGTCCATTTCCTGGAAGGTGAACTCGTCCACCTTTCACGCTTAACATTTGTCCTCTGTCAAGCAACTGTCCTGGGGGTTGTGTCTTTGATACTTACCTCTGGACGTCCATTTCCTGGAAGGTGTATTCATCCACCTTTCACCCTTAACATTTGCCCTCTGTCAAGCAACTGTCCTGGGGGTTGTGTCTTTGATACTTACCTCTGGACGTCCATTTCCTGGAAGGTGTATTCATCCACCTTTCACCCTTAACATTTGCCCTCTGTCAAGCAACTGTCCTGGGGGTTGTGTCTTTGATACTTACCCGTGGAAGTCCATTTTCTGGAAGGTGAACTCGTCCACCTTTCACGCTTAACATTTGCCCTCTGTCAAGCAACTGTCCTGGGGGTTGTGTCTTTGATACTTACCCGTGGAAGTCCATTTTCTGGAAGGTGAACTCGTCCACCTTTCACCCTTAACATTTGCCCTCTGTCAAGCAACTGTCCTGGGGGTTGTGTCTTTGATACTTACCCGTGGAAGTCCATTTTCTGGAAGGTGAACTCGTCCACCTTTCACGCTTAACATTTGCCCTCTGTCAAGCAACTGTCCTGGGGGTTGTGTCTTTGATACTTACCCGTTGAAGTCCATTTTCTGGAAGGTGAACTCGTCCACCTTTCACCCTTAACATTTGCCCTCTGTCAAGCAACTGTCCTGGGGGTTGTGTCTTTGATACTTACCCGTGGAAGTCCATTTTCTGGAAGGTGAACTCGTCCACCTTTCACGCTTAACATTTGCCCTCTGTCAAGCAACTGTCCTGGGGGTTGTGTCTTTGATACTTACCTCTGGACGTCCATTTCCTGGAAGGTGTATTCATCCACCTTTCACCCTTAACATTTGCCCTCTGTCAAGCAACTGTCCTGGGGGTTGTGTCTTTGATACTTACCCGTGGAAGTCCATTTTCTGGAAGGTGAACTCGTCCACCTTTCACGCTTAACATTTGCCCTCTGTCAAGCAACTGTCCTGGGGGTTGTGTCTTTGATACTTACCTCTGGACGTCCATTTCCTGGAAGGTGTATTCATCCACCTTTCACGCTTAACATTTGCCCTCTGTCAAGCAACTGTCCTGGGGGTTGTGTCTTTGATACTTACCTCTGGACGTCCATTTCCTGGAAGGTGTATACATCCACCTTTCACCCTTAACATTTGCCCTCTGTCAAGCAACTGTCCTGGGGGTTGTGTCTTTGATACTTACCCGTGGAAGTCCATTTCCTGGAAGGTGTATTCATCCACCTTTCACCCTTAACATTTGCCCTCTGTCAAGCAACTCTCCTGGGGGTTGTGTCTTTGATACTTACCCGTGGAAGTCCATTTTCTGGAAGGTGAACTCGTCCACCTTTCACGCTTAACCTTTGCCCTCTGTCAAGCAACTGTCCTGGGGGTTGTGTCTTTGATACTTACCCGCGGAAGTCCATTTTCTGGAAGGTGAACTCGTCCACCTTTCACCCTTAACATTTGCCCTCTGTCAAGCAACTGTCCTGGGTGTGTGTTTTTGATATTTACCCGCGAACGTCCATTTACTGGAAGGTGAACGCGTCCACCTTTCACCCTTAACATTTGCCCTCTGTCAAGCAACTGTCCTGGGTGTGTGTTTTTGATATTTACCCGTGGACGTCCATTTCCTGGAAGGTGAACGCGTCCACCTTTCACCCTTAACATTTGCCCTCTGTCAAGCAACTGTCCTGGGTGTGTGTTTTTGATATTTACCCGTGGACGTCCATTTCCTGGAAGGTGAACGCGTCCACCTTTCACCCTTAACATTTGCCCTCTGTCAATCAGCACTGTGGTGTAGATTTTTTTTTGGGGGTGATGTGACTTCCTCGGAAGTCTTATGACATATGATGTAAAAAAAACCTGGAAGATGACACCGAGTCTCTGCAACTACCAAATGACTTTTATTTTTTCATGTACATATCCAAGTACAACAAATAGAACACAGACAAATCAAAACATTAATCTTGTCTTATCATCATGCGAATTCGGTTTCGAACGTTTTCAACAGATAGTTTCATCCTTCTACATATCTGTAGGACTGCTGGGTTTCTTTTCAGGATGTCTTTGATTCTGCTCTTCGTGATGAGCTTTTTCTGGATTTCCTTTTGGAAGACAAGTCTGAGCATGGCAAGAAATTCAGGTGTAAAGTCGAGTGCTCTTCGTCGACCCTGAAGACATGAAAATGTAAGAAGGTTACTGCTTTTATATCTATTAAGACAGTTCTTATGCTATTTCCGTTCTCCCATTTCTACTTACATGAGTGTCGATTGTATCGGGAAGTGTTTTTTTTTTGTTTGAAGGTCTATTTTTCCTCCCTGCCTGAAGTCCATGTGTTTTTTTCTTCTTTTCCTTTGAAACTTTGGGTCCATTTCCCACATCCTTCTCAAACTGGTTGACTTTTTGGCCTTTTGACTGGTTGACCTTTTGGAGTTTGTCCTTCTGTTTCTTCTTCCTTTTCCCAGACTGGGGAGTTGTGGTGGTTTCACCAGCCTAAGGAAACAGTATGTTATATTTTTTGGAATTAAGAAGTTTTGTACTTCCCTATGTTACACTAACTAAAGCACTTCCAGGAATTCTACTCACCACGTTCAATTTCCGGGGTAGGAGGTCCCGTGTTAGGGATGAGAGACGTTGTTCCAGGATCTCTTCCTCGTATTCACTGTCAGTGAAGTCCAACTATACAACAACAACATACAAAATGTAAAATATGGATATGGATCATCACTTCCACAATATCGACATGGACTTTCTGGATATCACCCTGGTTCCTCCAATGTGCTTGCCATAACCAACTGGAAAGCATGCCCTCTAAGACTTAACACTTGGAACATATAGCAACCTGGCTCATTGCCTATGGTGGACAAGCCAACGCTTTTCCACAAAGGTGACGTAAACTTCCAAGAATTTACCTTGCGCTTCATTTTCCCCTGCTGCAGTCGCCTCTTGCTGCGCTGAGTCTCCGACGCCATCATTTTCAAAGTTCAAAGTCGTGCCCCACACTGTCTCCTTAATGGATATCATCTGCGTGAAACGCGTATTTATAAGGTATGGTTCCAATGACATCACCACGCAACAGCCAATCCCTTTAAACTCCATATCATCAAATTCCGGTTCGACAAATGGGGAAAGCGCACCCACCAAAGCAAAAATCCTCTATCTGGAGCCACGCCCTACTGTGAAGCACCTGACTCTTGGAACACAGCCATCGGCTCATTTGCCTATGTTGGATGACTGCATTTCCACAAATTCAACATCAACTTCCAGGAATCCACCCTGGTCTAAGTTCCACAATGGAAACATGCACTTCCAAATATTCTACTCCAGGGAACACTTTTTTGAGAATGCAATAAGTCCAATAAGACTCAGACAAGGATTTCTTGGGAATCAAACTTTAGTTTATTTAGATGACATTGAAATGATGAAGAATGAGCATGATGATCAAATACACCGCTGTGATCATGCACGCGATTGCGATGGTCAACAAAGCACAATCATTGGGACACTGGCAACTGCATCTGAAAGGGAAAAAAAAATATCCTCAATTTAAAAAATGTATCATTTAGCTTCAGGTTGAATTACATACATGAATGTATCTTTCCGGGAATTGCACGTCGTCTTTAAGGATTTTATGTAACTATCCTGGATGTAGACCTAGCCTTCTGAATGAATCTATTGTATCATAATATCTCTGTCTTTAAAATGGAATTATGCTTGCCTTCCTTCCCCAGTCGGTTGGGACTGGACTCTATTGTCCACTTCCATCGTGATCCATAGCGGAGGTTGCGCTGGCGCTGGCGCTGGCGCTGGTGCTGGCGCTCGCGCTCGCCCACGCGCTGGCGCTGGCGCTAGCGCGTCCACATATAGTTCCATTTCCACTGCAGAATGAAAGCCAAATAAACTCTATATTATGTGATATATAACGAGACAAGAACGTGCAAAGGGAACAATTCCAAAGATCATACCTGGCCGCTGACGACGTGGCATTTCCATAAATCGAGCCTTCCTCCGGATCTGTTTTCCAACTTGTAGGCAGGGCGGTTCAAATTCACTCTGATGCATTCCCAAAAGACACCTCTATTTATACCCTTGACCGCTGCTGGGAGTGACGCAATTGGCCGTCAACCAATAGTTGCAAAAATAGTTGCAAAATCAAAAAGGCGCCAAATTCAAAATTTGAGTCATTTTCCCAGGTTGTCTACATGGAATTCCACAATTTCAACAGTCAAACCGAAACATTCTATTGGCTCTTGAAATTACTGGTGGGTGTGACCTTTTCTGACCAAGGACTATATAAGGAGCAAGTCTGGCTGCAGAGACAGACGCTACCATGGACCGGCTTGCCTTCCTACTTTCCATCATGGTGCTAACAGCTAAAGGACTGGAGATCATCACCACCACCAACAAGATTTTGGAGAAGGCTGAGGGAGAGAATGTGAAGCTGAACTGCGAGTTCACCATTGCCCCGGAGGATGAAGGAAATTTGGAGATCGAATGGAGCGTGAAGTCCGTACGCCACCCAATGGAAACGGAAGAGGTGCTCCTGTATTCGGCCGGCCAGATCTACGACAGTCTCTATGAACCTCTAAAGGGCAGAGTCTACTTCCATGCAGTAGACCCTGCGAAAGGAGATGCTGGCATTCATCTTTCGCTGCTGACTCACAGAGACACCGGCATCTACAAGTGCCAGGTTAAGAAGACTCCAGGCATCCAAAGCATCAAGATGGTCCTCAGAGTGCTCAAACGGCCATCAAAGCCCAGTTGTTATTACACTGAAGGGTCCGGAGAGGTTGTCAAAACCAAAGTGCTACATTGTGGATCTCAGGAAGGTGCTGCACCTATCCAGTACCAATGGGAAAGAATACCACCCTGGAAACTGCCCACCTCGGCGGTGATGGATCAAATGGCAGGCACACTCACCATCCAAGATGCCAGTGAGAGCGATGCAGGAACTTACAAATGCACTGCCACTAATCGTGTTGGTGTGGAGGAGTGCTTCCTGGAACTGAACCTACCAGGTTCTCCATCGGCGGGAATGATTGCAGGAATCGTAGCAGGCACCGTGGCCGCCATCGGGATCATCACTGCCATCACATACTTCATTCTACGGCAGCGACGGGAGTCCTCCAATGAAGGAGAAACCTCCAATGAGATTGTGGAAGATGCAAGTCCCCCAACACGCCGCAAGATAAGTCTCCCAAACCGTGCCGCACAGAGAACACAAGAAACACTTGTGATGTCACCAAGAACCCCCATGTAAATACAATCACCAGGCAATCTGTAATCACAATTAAAGAATAGTGTGTGCGTGTGTGTGGAAAAAAATAAATAAAAATAAAATAAGAATAAAAAAAATAAATAAATAAGAATGAAAAATAGTCATCAGTCTCAGGCAACTGTCCTGGGCATGTATCTTTGGTACTTGCCCCATGGAGGTCGATTTCCTGGAACTTGAACTCCAGGAGACCCCGACCACCATTTGAACCTGTTCACCCACTCTTAAGCACCCCTCTCAGGCTTATTATCCAGATGTCCTGTCCTCCTGAAACTTCGTGCCCCTGGTACACCGTTGTAATTCCATAAAAGCAACCTCGTCTTCCAGGAATTCTTCTCTGCTTGTTTTCAAGTCTTTATTCATTCTTTAACTTTGCCCTCATTCAGGCAACTGTCCTGGGCGTGTCTCTTTGGTACTTGCCCCACGGAGGTCCCTTTTATGGAACTTCAACTCACCCACCCTTCACTCCTCACCTTGATACCCACAGTCAAGCAACCGTTCTGGGTATGTGTCTGAGATTTTTACGGCATGTAGGTCCATTTCCTGGAACTTGAACTTAGCGCCCGTTCACTGCTACACTTTGACCTCTGTCAGGCAACTGTCCTGGGCGTGTGTCTTTGGTACTTACCGCACTTAGATCGATTTCCTGGAACTTGAACTCCAGGAGACCCCGACCACCATTTGAACCTGTTCACCCACTCTTAAGCACCCCTCTCAGGCTTATTATTCAGATGTCCTGTCCTCCTGAAACTTCGTGCCCCTGGTACACCGTTGTAATTCCATAAAAGCAACCTCGTCTTCCAGGAATTCTTCTCTGCTTGTTTTCAAGTCTTTATTCATTCTTTAACTTTGCCCTCATTCAGGCAACTGTCCTGGGCGTGTCTCTTTGGTACTTGCCCCACGGAGGTCCCTTTTACGGAACTTCAACTCACCCACCCTTCACTCCTCACCTTGATACCCACAGTCAAGCAACCGTTCTTGGCACGTATTTGAGGTACTTGCCGCATGGAGGTTGATTTCCTGGAACGTGAACTTACCGCCCGTTCACTCCTAACATTTCCACCCGATTTAGGCGAAAAGGTAGATTTCCGGGAATTCAACAATAGGGAAACAGCGAACCCTTGTGGCCGTTTAGTGTATTGCATCAAATATTTTCAGAGCACGTGAAAATGTACAAAAAAACGTGTTTTTTTTTTAAAGAAAATTACATTTTCGAGATCTCCTGATTCAGGAGTATCTGTCATATTTTTTCCCATTTTATTATTTCGTTATTTTGCCCAAAACGTGGAATTCCAACTCGACGCGCGAAATTTAGCAACTTTCCATTGGAAATGAATGGAGTGTGAGCTAGCGCATTAGCTAACCGCCGAAAAGCGTCCGTCCTCTCCATCTACAGACAGGGGATCCGTTCCACAATTGCTACATCGGTTCCAGGAGTGACCCGTCAAGCACATAACCCTAACCCTAACCCTAACCCTACTCCTCTAAAACCCCCCCTATACTACACCTACCCTCATCCTTACCCTTAACACAACCTCCCTTCTAACTCTCCATTTCTAGACTCTCACCCACCCTTACCCTAAACCCAACCTTCCCCCTCCCGCCTAATCTTCTCTTCTTTTTTTACTCTCATGATTATACTTATCCTAAACCTAACCTACACCCACCCTTATCCTAACACTCATTAATTTTACACTCTCCCTAGTCCTGACCCTAAACACAACCATCCTCTCCCCCCGCCTAACTAATCCCTTCTTTTTTTCTTTTTTCTCTTTTCCCTTTCTTTTTCTTTTTTCCCCCCTTTTTTTCTCTTTTTCTTCCCATCTTTTTCACACTGGACCAACCGAACCTGGACTCACAACAATAATTTTTCAACACTCCCTCTCCCCTCCCCCTCCAATTCCCCATCAGGAATCTCGGAGGTGGCGGGGAGACACAGTATGAGCCTACTCCGGCCGGGTTTTGATCGAGGTTAACCGACTTCTCATTACCTCTATGCTGTTGTCCTCCTTACCACTCACCCGATTTCCTCCCTTTTTATTTTTTAAAATCCCCTTTTGCCCCCCCCATACACCTGTACAACCGAACCTGGACCCACAAGAATAATCTTTTTCCACACTCCCTCTCCCCTCCCCCTCCAGTTCCCCAGCAGGAATCTGGGAGGTGGTGGGGAGACACAGTATGAGCCTACTCCGACCGGGTTTTGATCGAGGTTAACCGACTTCTCATTACCTCTATGCTGTTGTCCTCCTTACCACTCACCCAATTTCCTCCCTTTTTATTCTTTTTGATCCCTTCCCCCTCCCTACACCTACGCAACCGAACCTGGACCCACAAGAATAATATTTTTCCACATTTCCTCTCCCCTCCCCCTCCAGTTCCACATCAGGAATCTGGGAGGTGGCGGGGAGACACAGTATGAGCCTACTCCGGCCGGGTTTTGATCGAGGTTAACCGACTTCTCATTACCTCTATGCTGTTGTCCTCCTGACCACTCACCCACTTTCTCAGATGTTATCTCACACAACCAAGATGGTGAGGACTTGACATGTCGGAGATCTTAAGCAAGTAACATGCGTCGGCCAGTGCATTGCCTTTGACTATCCATACCAAACTGGGCCGGTTACACAACTGACCCAGGGAAGTCATCGAGATAATAATTCCTACACCTAACCCTACTCCTCTAAAACCCCCCCTATACTACACCTACCCTCATCCTTACCCTTAACACAACCTCCCTTCTAACTCTCCATTTCTAGACTCTCACCCACCCTTACCCTAAACCCAACCTTCCCCCTCCCGCCTAATCTTCTCTTCTTTTTCTACTCTCATGATTATACTTATCCTAAACCTAACCTACACCCACCCTTATCCTAACACTCATTAATTTTACACTCTCCCTAGTCCTGACCCTAAACACAACCATCCTCTCCCCCCGCCTAACTAATCCCTTCTTTTTTTCTTTTTTCTCTTTTCCCTTTCTTTTTCTTTTTTCCCCCTTTTTTTTTTTTTTTCTCTCTTTTTCTTCCCATCTTTTTCACACTGGACCAACCGAACCTGGACTCACAACAATAATTTTTCAACACTCCCTCTCCCCTCCCCCTCCAATTCCCCATCAGGAATCTCGGAGGTGGCGGGGAGACACAGTATGAGCCTACTCCGGCCGGGTTTTGATCGAGGTTAACCGACTTCTCATTACCTCTATGCTGTTGTCCTCCTTACCACTCACCCGATTTCCTCCCTTTTTATTTTTTAAAATCCCCTTTTGCCCCCCCCATACACCTGTACAACCGAACCTGGACCCACAAGAATAATCTTTTTCCACACTCCCTCTCCCCTCCCCCTCCAGTTCCCCAGCAGGAATCTGGGAGGTGGCGGGGAGACACAGTATGAGCCTACTCCGGCCGGGTTTTGATCGAGGTTAACCGACTTCTCATTACCTCTATGCTGTTGTCCTCCTTACCACTCACCCAATTTCCTCCCTTTTTATTCTTTTTGATCCCTTCCCCCTCCCTACACCTACGCAACCGAACCTGGACCCACAAGAATAATATTTTTCCACATTTCCTCTCCCCTCCCCCTCCAGTTCCACATCAGGAATCTGGGAGGTGGCGGGGAGACACAGTATGAGCCTACTCCGGCCGGGTTTTGATCGAGGTTAACCGACTTCTCATTACCTCTATGCTGTTGTCCTCCTGACCACTCACCCACTTTCTCAGATGTTATCTCACACAACCAAGATGGTGAGGACTTGACATGTCGGAGATCTTAAGCAAGTAACAGGCGTCGGCCAGTGCATTGCCTTTGACTATCCATACCAAACTGGGCCGGTTACACAACTGACCCAGGGAAGTCATCGAGATAATAATTCCTACACCTAACCCTCCCTCTCCCCTCCCCCTCCAATTCCCCATCAGGAATCTCGGAGGTGGCGGGGAGACACAGTATGAGCCTACTCCGGCCGGGTTTTGATCGAGGTTAACCGACTTCTCATTACCTCTATGCTGTTGTCCTCCTTACCACTCACCCGATTTCCTCCCTTTTTATTTTTTAAAATCCCCTTTTGCCCCCCCCATACACCTGTACAACCGAACCTGGACCCACAAGAATAATCTTTTTCCACACTCCCTCTCCCCTCCCCCTCCAGTTCCCCAGCAGGAATCTGGGAGGTGGCGGGGAGACACAGTATGAGCCTACTCCGGCCGGGTTTTGATCGAGGTTAACCGACTTCTCATTACCTCTATGCTGTTGTCCTCCTTACCACTCACCCAATTTCCTCCCTTTTTATTCTTTTTGATCCCTTCCCCCTCCCTACACCTACGCAACCGAACCTGGACCCACAAGAATAATATTTTTCCACATTTCCTCTCCCCTCCCCCTCCAGTTCCACATCAGGAATCTGGGAGGTGGCGGGGAGACACAGTATGAGCCTACTCCGGCCGGGTTTTGATCGAGGTTAACCGACTTCTCATTACCTCTATGCTGTTGTCCTCCTGACCACTCACCCACTTTCTCAGATGTTATCTCACACAACCAAGATGGTGAGGACTTGACATGTCGGAGATCTTAAGCAAGTAACAGGCGTCGGCCAGTGCATTGCCTTTGACTATCCATACCAAACTGGGCCGGTTACACAACTGACCCAGGGAAGTCATCGAGATAATAATTCCTACACCTAACCCTCCCTCTCCCCTCCCCCTCCAATTCCCCATCAGGAATCTCGGAGGTGGCGGGGAGACACAGTATGAGCCTACTCCGGCCGGGTTTTGATCGAGGTTAACCGACTTCTCATTACCTCTATGCTGTTGTCCTCCTTACCACTCACCCGATTTCCTCCCTTTTTATTTTTTAAAATCCCCTTTTGCCCCCCCCATACACCTGTACAACCGAACCTGGACCCACAAGAATAATCTTTTTCCACACTCCCTCTCCCCTCCCCCTCCAGTTCCCCAGCAGGAATCTGGGAGGTGGCGGGGAGACACAGTATGAGCCTACTCCGGCCGGGTTTTGATCGAGGTTAACCGACTTCTCATTACCTCTATGCTGTTGTCCTCCTTACCACTCACCCAATTTCCTCCCTTTTTATTCTTTTTGATCCCTTCCCCCTCCCTACACCTACGCAACCGAACCTGGACCCACAAGAATAATATTTTTCCACATTTCCTCTCCCCTCCCCCTCCAGTTCCACATCAGGAATCTGGGAGGTGGCGGGGAGACACAGTATGAGCCTACTCCGGCCGGGTTTTGATCGAGGTTAACCGACTTCTCATTACCTCTATGCTGTTGTCCTCCTGACCACTCACCCACTTTCTCAGATGTTATCTCACACAACCAAGATGGTGAGGACTTGACATGTCGGAGATCTTAAGCAAGTAACATGCGTCGGCCAGTGCATTGCCTTTGACTATCCATACCAAACTGGGCCGGTTACACAACTGACCCAGGGAAGTCATCGAGATAATAATTCCTACACCTAACCCTCCTTTAACAGGTCATATCTCTGGAACCATAAGTCCTAGAAGCTCAAGAATGGTACCGTTGGATTCAGGATACAGACAAATGGGGGGGTACGTGATGGTCCCATGTCTCTATCTCACATGTTGTGCAACAACTTTTGAACGATAAGTCGTACAGACTCAGGGTTGGTACCACTGGAAAGGCCATACCTGACAATGGGTGGTTCGGTCATGGTGCCATGTCTCTATCTGGTTGGACTTAGGAGTTATGGGTGGTACAATGTCCAAAAAAGTACCCGTGGAAGCATGTCAAGTCGACTCAGAATGGCCTGAAACATTCTCCTAACCACTTTCTGGAAGACAGTTTTAGGCTGTGACACTTAGTGAAATTTTCTGAATGACGGACTCTTTGGTCTGGTTTCAGTGGACATACGGACTGTTCAGATAGACTCTATTGGTACAGCCTACTCTTGTTTGGTAAGGCAAGAGTTACCTGTACCAATAGAGCACATCTGGACAGTCCCTATGTCCACTGAAGCACACAAGCCTCCACGCCACGTCAAGGCAGAGTCCATGTGGAGGGATTTTTTTTTGTTTTTAAGGTTTATTTATTTATTTTTTTTTAGTTTTTTTTTTTTTTGTGCGTTTGCGAAGAACTATGACTTTTAAAATTTTTTGGTGCTTTAGAACTGCACAACATAACAATAAAACAGTTTAAAACAGTTAAATAACAAAGACAGCTCACTGCTGCTTACTTTACAAGAAAATTTTCTTGTACTTGTGTCTTAATCAGTTACTTTTCTGATCTTAGACGCTTCACCTTGTTGCAAAAGGCTTTGTAGCTCCGAATGGGGCACTTGTGCTCAATGCACTTGGCTGAGTACTCGTTGGACACTTCTATCACTTTCATTTTTCTGTCCATGTTGATAAAGGACAGTTCCTGCTCTGTCCATTGCCTGGAGGAGTATGCAGGGAGATACATGGACTTTGACCTCTCAATAGGTCGGATGTCGTCCTGGAACTCAACTTCCTGCACATCTTCCTCTGGAACAAGTTCCTCCCGTGGCTCTTCTTGTGGCGTGTGAGGTTTGAGGAGAGGCTTCTGCTGTGGGACGATGCGATATGGTATATCCTCGTGAAGCTTCCAGACAAGGACATTGTAGATCTTTGGAAGCGTGAACTTCGACAGGATCTGGAGCTTCTGGAGGTCTGCCTGTGTGTAGGCAGGGCTCATGTCCTTGATCAGGTCCCTCAGGTGATTATAATCGACATAATCACCGTTCATTACCATTCCCACAGAGCTGGCAAACGTGAGGATCATCAGAGTGGTGTTTGGGTGGTACTTCAGGCCAGGTGGGAGACGGGTAAGGACCTTTTCGATCCAAGGCATGCCATGCTCACGGTACTTCTCCAAGTTCCGGGAGTATGTCAGGGACCGTCTCTCTACCTCCACGCACACTTTGAGCGTCATGCTGGCGACTACAGAGAGAGCGAAGGGTTGGCAGTCACTTCGGTGGACTTGGACGTAGTCCCTGAAGTTCCACCACACCCTTTTTGTACCGCGGACGTCCCTGAACTTAAACGCAGGGAAGAAGTTCAGCTTGAGTTCGGGAAAGCCTTGCAAAAGACACTCTTTCACGTCCTTGCCAGACTTTGACACGAGGGACCTAGCTCTGGCAAAGGTGTTCGGGATGGGGAAGCAGTCCTTTACAGCCAGGTCCTCACACAGTGTATCGAGCGGCCAGGCACCTACCAGCTTCCCAGGTGGGTGTCTCGATTTCAACTCGGCCATTGGGATGTCACTGTTCCGCTTGAACATGTCACAGAGGAGAACAGTGACAAGTGCAGCACCTGTGACCGATGGTGCTGCTTCCAGGGTCTGACAGAGGGGGAAGAGCCTTTCAATGCGGGACTTTTGGAGCTCATCTCTTGTCCAGTGATGTAGGGGGGGTGATACCTCCTCCGAGCTGGCACTTGAGAAGGGTGCGAGGCCCAGGAACCCTCTCTGTTTACTGACACTTTTGTCACTGACAGTGCTGGTTCCCAGAGAGACGCTAAGTTGGAAGTCGAGCGGGGAGAGGGGACGGCCATAGATTATCTCTTCCAGTGCCAGCTCATACTGGAAGGTCTTCCAGGAGGCGTCAAAGCGTGCAACACCGATGTTGGCACTGTAAACCTTTGCCAGGTCTTCAACAAGGAACTCCAGGACGTCGCAGATGAGAGACAGCACACCAACACCTGACTTATCCTTGAAGGGGACAAGGATGGGGTGTTCGTTGATGAGCTTGGTAAGTTCATCAACTTTGAAGTGCTCAGAGGGGTTCAAGTTACACATTACCTGGCCCTCGAAGCGCATGACTTGTTCTATGCGGCACTGGAGCTGGCCGGTCATCCGCTCACGCAGGTCACGCATGTGACGGATGTAGCTTCCTGCTCGGGACAGGAGGGACGTGTGGTACTTGGGGTGGGAGAGGCCACAGGTTACAATTGCACCACTTACTGGATGCTTGAACGGCATCTGTACATGGGCATGCGGCGAGTCTGCATAAAGTTGGACAAACATGAGCTTGCCGTACGGTGCCAGACAGTCCAGCAGCTCATGTCTCACGTCCATCTTGGCATTATCCAGGTTGCTCTGGAAATTCACTGTCTCGTGCATTCCCAGAGCTGTGAAAAGGGTGCCCTTGAAGCCAACAAGTTCCTCCAGCCCACTTCTGGAGAACAAAATGTTCATTTCAGGGTTCTTGGGCACTATGTTACACGCGAAGTGTACGGAGACGGATCTTATGTAGGTGGGGTCGACGACATCAGTTATGTCCAGTTCCTCAACATCTTTCTGACCAAACTGGTTTAGAAAGAGGACAACCTGGAGGAAATGACACGCGTTGGACTTCTCAATGGCCTGGTCGATGAGAGACATGATGAACTGGGCGTCTCTCCTCAAAATGTGGAACCGTGCAGTCTCAATGGTACTCTGCTTTTTGATTGTGGGGCGGCACTTATCCTGCGCAGGAAGCTGACAGAGCAACTCGCCGAAATTGTTCCCCACATCATTAAGAAGCTCTGTAGCCATCACAGCGTAGAGATCTTTACGTAGGAGCCTGGTGTCAGGTCTCTTCTGGCTGGCTGGCATGGCAATCATTAAAAGGTGGTACCCACCATCAACATACCCAAGTGTGTGACCAAGGCAATTACGGAGGGCAAGAAGGCCGTCGTGGCTGTACCTGCCAAGGTCAACATGTTTTTTGATGAAGTGGTAATGGGGGGATAGGGTCTGGGTGGTGAACCGGGGTAAAAGGAGATAGTGCAGACCCATTTGGAGGGCCGTGAGTCGATGGAATTCAAATACAATAGCATCTATATCGTACTTGAAGTCCAAAACTGAAGCAGGAGACTGCACTGTGGTAGAGTGAATGGCAACATTCACCTTGCCGTGCAGAAATTCCTCTATGTCGAGGAATTCACCTGCAGCACTCAAAAGACTGACAGTGTTATCGACCCCAACATCCTCAAAACTACTTGCTGATGCCATTTCTATCTTTCCCAAACTGATCTCAATCCAAAAACAACCCAAAAACTCCAACCAACAACTCTAAAGTGAAACCACATACGTTTTGGTACTTATCCGACTTACCTATCAACCTCTATCAAGGTGCCGAAAAAATTTTTTTCAATATGCATATCATCGCGACCGGGAGGTCGTCAGGATTCCAGAAATGTATGTTTTATGAAGATCGGATGTTCCTGAGCGGAGTTATTGAGGAAAACCTGTAGTTTTTGATACCCATGATGCTTTGCGATAAAAAAGTGGGCGTGTTGGTTTACATTTCTTCAAATAACTTTTGTTCTGAACGTGCTAGAGACTTGGAACCAAGTGCTACCCCCCCCCATTATCGAGGGCGGGCTTTCCAATGGTACCACTTCCGACGCGGTGCGACGTAAGGAAGTGCGCAAAAATTGCGAATTTTTTTTTTTTTTGCTGTATCTCGGGAACGGAAGGTCGTAGAGACACGGGACCAAGACTGGCGTGTTCAGCGTGGTCGAATTAGTATAGACGCCACCCACTGGCGAGTCTGTAGAATGCACGGTTCCCGAGTTATAGCGAAAAAGGCTTATTAATTAGCTTTTTTCATGCTAGCACCGTTTTAAGTTAATAACTCGGGAACGGTGGGTGCTAGAGACGCGGTTCTGGCCCCGTTGAGATCAGGAGGAAGGCCTCTACCCATCTCTATAATATGGGCAAGTTTCCAGGTGTAATAAAAAATTTTCCACTAGGTGGCGCTATCGAGCCCAAAGTATAGGGGTGGGTTTGGGAGGTCAGTCTGATGCTGGGGATACCTGTACCAGCTCTCTGGGATGTTTCTGGCCCGAGTTATGAACTTAAAACGGAGCTGATTTAATCGCCTACATCTTAAGTTCATAACTCGGGAACGTTTGGAGGTAGGGACTTCAGATTTTTTCTGGGGGCGTTTGGGGGCGGGCCGCACCCGCCTGTAATGGGTCCGACGTCATTTGACGACTTTTGTGAAACAACTTCTCAACGGTGAGTGCTACAGACACAGGGGTGGTAGCATTGGATTCAGAAGGTCCACAAATGGGGGGGTAGGTGAAGGACCCATGTCTCTATCTCACATGTTGTGCAACAACTTCTCAACGGTGAGTGCTACAGACACAGGGGTGGTACCGTTGGATTCAGAAGGTCCACAAATGGGGGGGTAGGTGAAGGACCCATGTCTCTATCTCGTTGGACTTAGGAGTTATGGGTGGTCCAATTTCTTGTGACACTTAGTGAAATTTTCACTCCTCCCATTGACTTATATGGGAAAAGGTTTTCGGTCCATTACTCGGGAACCGTACGTGATAGAGACTCGGGAGTGTGTGGCATCCCACATAATTCGGGCACGCTGAACACGCCGGTCTTAGTCTCGTGTCTCTACAACCTTCCATTCCCGAGATACAGTCAAAATAACTTTTTTTTGACAAGTTACGCCCACTTCCCGACGTCGTACGGTGATGTGACAGGTACCATTGGAAAACCCGTACCCAATAATGGGGGGGTAGGAGTTGGTTCCAAGTCTCTAACCCTTATGGATCAAAAGTTATTTCAAGAAATGTAAATGGATACGCCCACTGCTCAACTGCAATGCATTGTGGGTCTAAAAAAAAAACTGGTTTTTTCCTTAATAACTCGGCTCAGGAACGTCGGATCTTCATAAGAAATACATTTTTGGATTCCTGGTGACCGGCCGGACACGGTGACATACATGTCTCGAATTTCTTTTGGGCACCTCCTTTAACGTCCCCGTGCCCATAGCAGGGCATAAATACCAAATTACATCAGTGGACTACCTGATGTTTACCACACAGATTAGAAGTCAGTAAAAGCCAGACCAGCTGTTACCACACGGATTAAAAGTCAGTAAAAGCCAGATCAGCTGTTCTTTTCATGTAATGCATTAACCTGTATTGCCATTTAACTATTTTTAAAAAATATAAGATTAATGCATGCGAACCTAAGGGAAGCAGCAATTTGCTAGAAAATGAATGACATTATGATCACATAAGGTAAAATTTAATACACAATTATGTTTGATCATAAGCCAAAATGTTCAAAGTGGGAGGAGGCTCTTAGAGCCTCCTAAACAGTATATAACAAGGTGTTTAACACCTCTTTCTTAAGTCTAAAGCTGGGTTTGACTCAAGCTTGTTGATTTTTCTACCTAGAGAAATCAATAAACTTTGTGTGGCAGACTTTGTTGCTCTTGCAGTGATTTTTCCAGACTTTGCCTGATTCTTCTTTTTATTGGTTTTGAACTCTGAAAATATACAAGTGATAACAGTGGTTTTTTATTAAGGTTTTTAGTGTGTTGTGGCTCTAAGCCCAGACCTTACTGGACTATTTTTCTGAGCTTTTTTGTCACAACAGCTCCTCCAGGCTGCCTCCCCCTCCACACAACCTGTGTGTGACTGAGGGAGATGATGTGATTTTGATTTTGACACCTGAGGAAAAGGGAGACATGGCACAAACAGGGGTGGATGTAATCCCGCCGACTCCACCCAGGGCTGTGGAGAGAGAGAGAGAGTGTAAACTCCACATCTGTCAAAACTCACCAATTAAAAACAGCCTTCCAAACCCACCTTGCTCTGCGTCCAAAGCCCGCCCCAGAATAATCTGAAACACGCAGGCCAGCTACATGCAGGCCCACCAGACATCCAAACACAGACAAAAAACTACAGGATTGGAGTCTAAACATACACAAATGGGTGATTATGGGAGATTCAAATCTGGCAAAACTCCCACCATGCAGCAGTGATGAACTGCAAATAGACAGCTATCCAAGGGCCACACTCGGCCACGCTGCGGCCCTCATAAACAAAGCCAGTGTTTCCACCAGAGTGGAAAAAATAATCCTGGCTTTCGGTTTGAATAACCGCAGCCAGAAAACGAGGAAAACCTCGGTTGAGCAACTCCTGGCTGTTGCTAAGGCAGCAGACAGGAGATTCCCAGAGGCTGAAATCTGGATGCCTCTCATCAATTACTCCAGACACCTGCCTCTGAAAGAACAGAGCAACCTGATTCATCTGAACCACCACATAAAAAAAAAACTTCCTACACATTCCTGAGCTCCCAATAAAATCATTCACTACCCTGAATGATCATGTCCATTGGACAAAGGGTACTGCTCGCAAATTACTGAAACACTGGGTATCTCATGTAAAATACACATCCCCGGAAGCCTGCTAGTTCAGGAGGGGTCAAACAATGTGATGGTTTTAGCCACAAAATTCAAATTGACTGCCTCACTGCTTTCTCTACTGAATAGAGGATTAACTTTCATCCCTACTAAAGGCAGTAATAAAAACATTATTGAACAGAGCAGATATGACATACAGCAATATCACAGGCGAATTAAACTGGCAGTGTATTTCAGGGACAAAAAAGATGTAGAGCCTCAGCCATTCACTCCTAAATCTGACTGGTCTCCATCTTTGGCCAAATTGCCACCAGAGGTCATGACCCTTATCAAAACTGATTTACAGCAATTTGATGACAATTTTCAGATATGCAGAATCAGGCCCAACCTCACTGGCGGAGAGGTTGAGGCCTTAAAGCAATTAAAAAAATAATAAAAACATTATTATAAAACCAGCTGATAAGGGCAGCTCTGTTGTCATCTTAGACAGAGACCAGTACTTATGGGAAGGAAATAGACAGCTGAGTAATAAAAATTACTATACTCCATTACAAAAACCAATTTATCCAGAAACAGCCCAATTGGTAAAACAAATCACCAATAAATTAGTGGAGAAAAAATGTATAAATAAAAAACAACAAAAATATTTAATGGGAAATCCTGGACCCAGAGCCAGAATCTTTTATCTGCTACCTAAAATCCACAAGGATCCAAGAAAATGGAGCATCCCACATGAAATTCCCCCAGGCAGACCCATTGTGTCTGATTGTGACAGTGAAACATATTATACGGCTGAATATATTGACTATTTCATCAATCCCCTGTCGAATAGACACCCCAGTTATATAAAGGACACTTATGATTTTGTGGACAAAGTGAAAAAACTACACATTCCTCCTGATTCTCTCCTATTTACAATGGATATTGATAGTTTATATACAAATATCGACATTAGTGAAGGCATACAAGCCATAAAAAATATATTTCATAAATATCCTGACAAAAAGAGGCCTGAAAAAGAATTACTGCAATTATTAGAGCTGAATCTGAGGAGGAATCATTTTGAATTTGATGGTAAATTTTACCTACAAATTAAAGGGACGGCCATGGGAAAGAAATTTGCACCAGCCTATGCCAATATTTTTATGGCTGAGTGGGAAGAGTCTGCTTTGGCCTCTTGCAGGAAAAAACCACTACATTATTTCAGATTTTTGGATGATATATGGGGTGTCTGGTCCCACTCACGAGAGGATTTTGATGAATTCCTGCACACCTTAAACAATCATAATCAGTCAATAAAAATTGAAATCGTGTATAAATCCCACCAGTGTTGATTTTTTGGATACCACCACATATAAGGGTGAACAATTTGGAAAAACTAATAAATTAGATATTAAAGTATTTTTTAAGGAGACAGACACACATGCTCTACTCCACAAAACTAGCCACCACCCAAAACACACTTATGCAGGACTGCTGAAATCTCAGCTGCTGAGATTTCACAGAATATGCACCCATAAGGGAGATTTTTTGCAGGCAACAAAAACACTATTCAAGGCACTGGCCAAGAGAGGATATAGCCGCTCATTTAGGAGGACAGCTCTGATGCAGATTGGACAACACACCAGAGAACACGGGCTGAAAGAAATTGGATTAATAAATTGGATACCGTCTATCCCAGAGGGTTGAACCAGAAGTGAGTCCACCTTGACAGAGGGCAATGATGGCCAGTGCACTGAACTCTGTTCATAGTTCCAAATTCTCCACTCCCTAACCCTGACATTTATAGTACCCTACCTGAGGGATTCTGGTCCTAACCACAACCTCTTTCTACTCTGATCACAACCAGTTGAATGTATTTGATTACAAATTGGATGGAATTCTCCAAATTAATTCTGAAACACCAATATCAGGGGGGAATATTGGAGTTTTATCCAAAATATATTTTATTAAAATTCATATTTGTATTGGAAATTTATATTGGTCTACAAAGAGTTAAAAACAAATGAATTATGGATTGATAACAAAAAAATATATAAAACAAATAAGTTATGGATTTACAAGACAAAATTCTGAACAAATACATTAAACAACAGTTAAAAACAATGAATTCATATATGGACAGTAGCAAGTAAAAATATACACAGTTCATATAATGGTGAATTGATAAATATGTGTTATAATTCATGAAAGTAAATGTAATTCATGATATTACGGTTAAAATTATGATGCTTTTAATTTGATGGTAGGACTCTTATTGTGAAAGAGGTTGGGAACTACAAGATGACAGGGACTTGTAGTCTTCCATCCACCTGCGCATTCCCTCATGCTTTCCAGACTCGGACGCCACGATACCTGCATAAGAGAGAGGAAAAATTATTTTTTGTGCCTGAAGAAGGTCCTGTATGACCGAAACGTTGCACAATAGTGCTTTTAATAAAGCCCAGTTTGACTTCGGACCATCAAGTGTCGTTTTTGACTGTGAGTAAACGGGTTTTACAGCATAATTAGTTGACGGCTAAGCTAATACACCATAGCTAGCGGGGCTCCGGTTAATAAGCTAACAGAGCTAGCGGAATAGAAACAACATGGCGGACCGCCGAGTGAATGAATGGACGGAGGTAAAACGCAGACGAAACGGGAGGAGGAGCAGAGAATTCATCCCTTCGCCGGTAAGACGGGCTCCCTCCATCCACCGCACCTCTCATGCACACCATTATCAGCAGGATTATGCTCCGGCCGCGGCATGAAGACCCGATCGCCGTGCCCAGGCCGGGCGCAGCAGCTTCACCCGGGACGGAGGAGGAAAGCGCCGCTTCAACGGAGGGGCCGCGGCTCGACCCAGAACTGACAGCGGGGGCGGAAACAGGTATGAGGGGGGCTCCAGTGGACCTCATCGGCACCCGCATCGTCTATAGGATTTTACAAGCTGCTCATCATTTGGACAATGTTATGGCACCAAAACCGCCAGCTTCTTTAGCTAAAATGACTGCTAATCTGATTTCTACTGTTAAACCAGCAGCTCCAAGTGCAGAAACCTTAGCTTTTTTGGAGGATAACGCCAAACAGTGGCAACAGAACACTATTCACATTCTCCGGGATCATTACCAGAGGAGCATGCAAACTGATATTGACACATTGAGCCAGATGTCAGGGGGACGCTGGCATAACATAATAATAATGACAATAATGATGATGAAGATGATAATAATATGATTGTATTATTTGACTCCAGACCAAATGGCACGGAGAATGTTTCCAAGGACAACAAACAACACTTTATGTTTATGAGGATGATTTATATACCACATTGATGGGAAGAGTTCCTTAATTTGAATGTCTGTTGACATAATGTCATCAGTGACATTTGAAATCTTATGTTGATGTTCTATATTATTGTGCCATTATAACACCATTAGAATGTGATGGAAGGACAATAACACCTCAGTATGGCACTAATAATTAACATTAGTGCCATATTGGCAAAATGAAAATATTACATGTTGTTCCCAATTGTGTCCTCCAGAGGGAGTCCTAATACCATTTTTTTAGACAGAATTTGTGGATTTGTGCTCACATTCTGTCTAAAAAATGGCATAATAGGCCTCAGGTGGCCAGTGTTTTTATTTAATGATAATAATAATTTGATTCCAGACCAATTAGGTAGGGAAAACTGGTTTAACACAATTTGTGGCATAAAAATGCACAGTTATTGCCATCCAGTTATGGAAAACAAAATGTATAAAGTGGTTTGATTAATGACAAAATGATCCTTATTGAGGAATACCAAATTGCGGACAGAATTTGAAGATAAGTACAGCATTCTAGGCCTCAGGTGGCAAATGTTTTACTTAATAACAATAACAATTTCATTCCAGATCTATGGAGTAGAAAGAAGAAGAAGAAGAAGAAGAAGAAGAAGAAGAAGAAGAAGAAGACGACTTGTGTAACACAATTGCTGGTACAAAAAGGAACAGACATGGTTATTTGTTCATGAAAAATCAAATTTGAGAGTGTTTTCATTAATAATAATAATAATAATAATAATAATGACAATAATGATGACAATAATGATGATGAAGATGATAATAATATGATTGTATTATTTGACTCCAGACCAAATGGCACGGAGAATGTTTCCAAGGACAACAAACAACACTTTATGTTTATGAGGATGATTTATATACCACATTGATGGGAAGAGTTCCTTAATTTGAATGTCTGTTGACATAATGTCATCAGTGACATTTGAAATCTTATGTTGATGTTCTATATTATTGTGCCATTATAACACCATTAGAATGTGATGGAAGGACAATAACACCTCAGTATGGCACTAATAATTAACATTAGTGCCATATTGGCAAAAAGAAAATATTACATGTTGTTCCCAATTGTGTCCTCCAGAGGGAGTCCTAATACCATTTTTTTAGACAGAATTTGTGGATTTGTGCTCACATTCTGTCTAAAAAATGGCATAATAGGCCTCAGGTGGCCAGTGTTTTTATTTAATGATAATAATAATTTGATTCCAGACCAATTAGGTAGGGAAAACTGGTTTAACACAATTTGTGGCATAAAAATGCACAGTTATTGCCATCCAGTTATGGAAAACAAAATGTATAAAGTGGTTTGATTAATGACAAAATGATCCTTATTGAGGAATACCAAATTGCGGACAGAATTTGAAGATAAGTACAGCATTCTAGGCCTCAGGTGGCAAATGTTTTACTTAATAACAATAACAATTTCATTCCAGATCTATGGAGTAGAAAGAAGAAGAAGAAGAAGAAGAAGAAGAAGAAGAAGAAGAAGAAGACTTGTGTAACACAATTGCTGGTACAAAAAGGAACAGACATGGTTATTTGTTCATGAAAAATCAAATTTGAGAGTGTTTTCATTAATAATAATAATAATAATAATAATAATAATAATAATAATAATAATAATAATGACAATAATGATGACAATAATGATGATGAAGATGATAATAATATGATTGTATTATTTGACTCCAGACCAAATGGCACGGAGAATGTTTCCAAGGACAACAAACAACACTTTATGTTTATGAGGATGATTTATATACCACATTGATGGGAAGAGTTCCTTAATTTGAATGTCTGTTGACATAATGTCATCAGTGACATTTGAAATCTTATGTTGATGTTCTATATTATTGTGCCATTATAACACCATTAGAATGTGATGGAAGGACAATAACACCTCAGTATGGCACTAATAATTAACATTAGTGCCATATTGGCAAAAAGAAAATATTACATGTTGTTCCCAATTGTGTCCTCCAGAGGGAGTCCTAATACCATTTTTTTAGACAGAATTTGTGGATTTGTGCTCACATTCTGTCTAAAAAATGGCATAATAGGCCTCAGGTGGCCAGTGTTTTTATTTAATGATAATAATAATTTGATTCCAGACCAATTAGGTAGGGAAAACTGGTTTAACACAATTTGTGGCATAAAAATGCACAGTTATTGCCATCCAGTTATGGAAAACAAAATGTATAAAGTGGTTTGATTAATGACAAAATGATCCTTATTGAGGAATACCAAATTGCGGACAGAATTTGAAGATAAGTACAGCATTCTAGGCCTCAGGTGGCAAATGTTTTACTTAATAACAATAACAATTTCATTCCAGATCTATGGAGTAGAAAGAAGAAGAAGAAGAAGAAGAAGAAGAAGAAGAAGAAGAAGAAGAAGACTTGTGTAACACAATTGCTGGTACAAAAAGGAACAGACATGGTTATTTGTTCATGAAAAATCAAATTTGAGAGTGTTTTCATTAATAATAATAATAATAATAATAATAATAATAATAATGACAATAATGATGACAATAATGATGATGAAGATGATAATAATATGATTGTATTATTTGACTCCAGACCAAATGGCACGGAGAATGTTTCCAAGGACAACAAACAACACTTTATGTTTATGAGGATGATTTATATACCACATTGATGGGAAGAGTTCCTTAATTTGAATGTCTGTTGACATAATGTCATCAGTGACATTTGAAATCTTATGTTGATGTTCTATATTATTGTGCCATTATAACACCATTAGAATGTGATGGAAGGACAATAACACCTCAATATGGCACTAATAATTAACATTAGTGCCATATTGGCAAAAAGAAAATATTACATGTTGTTCCCAATTGTGTCCTCCAGAGGGAGTCCTAATACCATTTTTTTAGACAGAATTTGTGGATTTGTGCTCACATTCTGTCTAAAAAATGGCATAATAGGCCTCAGGTGGCCAGTGTTTTTATTTAATGATAATAATAATTTGATTCCAGACCAATTAGGTAGGGAAAACTGGTTTAACACAATTTGTGGCATAAAAATGCACAGTTATTGCCATCCAGTTATGGAAAACAAAATGTATAAAGTGGTTTGATTAATGACAAAATGATCCTTATTGAGGAATACCAAATTGCGGACAGAATTTGAAGATAAGTACAGCATTCTAGGCCTCAGGTGGCAAATGTTTTACTTAATAACAATAACAATTTCATTCCAGATCTATGGAGTAGAAAGAAGAAGAAGAAGAAGAAGAAGCAGAAGAAGAAGAAGAAGAAGAAGAAGACTTGTGTAACACAATTGCTGGTACAAAAAGGAACAGACATGGTTATTTGTTCATGAAAAATCAAATTTGAGAGTGTTTTCATTAATAATAATAATAATAATAATAATAATAATAATAATAATGACAATAATGATGACAATAATGATGATGAAGATGATAATAATATGATTGTATTATTTGACTCCAGACCAAATGGCACGGAGAATGTTTCCAAGGACAACAAACAACACTTTATGTTTATGAGGATGATTTATATACCACATTGATGGGAAGAGTTCCTTAATTTGAATGTCTGTTGACATAATGTCATCAGTGACATTTGAAATCTTATGTTGATGTTCTATATTATTGTGCCATTATAACACCATTAGAATGTGATGGAAGGACAATAACACCTCAATATGGCACTAATAATTAACATTAGTGCCATATTGGCAAAAAGAAAATATTACATGTTGTTCCCAATTGTGTCCTCCAGAGGGAGTCCTAATACCATTTTTTTAGACAGAATTTGTGGATTTGTGCTCACATTCTGTCTAAAAAATGGCATAATAGGCCTCAGGTGGCCAGTGTTTTTATTTAATGATAATAATAATTTGATTCCAGACCAATTAGGTAGGGAAAACTGGTTTAACACAATTTGTGGCATAAAAATGCACAGTTATTGCCATCCAGTTATGGAAAACAAAATGTATAAAGTGGTTTGATTAATGACAAAATGATCCTTATTGAGGAATACCAAATTGCGGACAGAATTTGAAGATAAGTACAGCATTCTAGGCCTCAGGTGGCAAATGTTTTACTTAATAACAATAACAATTTCATTCCAGATCTATGGAGTAGAAAGAAGAAGAAGAAGAAGAAGAAGCAGAAGAAGAAGAAGAAGAAGAAGAAGACTTGTGTAACACAATTGCTGGTACAAAAAGGAACAGACATGGTTATTTGTTCATGAAAAATCAAATTTGAGAGTGTTTTCATTAATAATAATAATAATAATAATAATAATAATAATAATGACAATAATGATGACAATAATGATGATGAAGATGATAATAATATGATTGTATTATTTGACTCCAGACCAAATGGCACGGAGAATGTTTCCAAGGACAACAAACAACACTTTATGTTTATGAGGATGATTTATATACCACATTGATGGGAAGAGTTCCTTAATTTGAATGTCTGTTGACATAATGTCATCAGTGACATTTGAAATCTTATGTTGATGTTCTATATTATTGTGCCATTATAACACCATTAGAATGTGATGGAAGGACAATAACACCTCAATATGGCACTAATAATTAACATTAGTGCCATATTGGCAAAAAGAAAATATTACATGTTGTTCCCAATTGTGTCCTCCAGAGGGAGTCCTAATACCATTTTTTTAGACAGAATTTGTGGATTTGTGCTCACATTCTGTCTAAAAAATGGCATAATAGGCCTCAGGTGGCCAGTGTTTTTATTTAATGATAATAATAATTTGATTCCAGACCAATTAGGTAGGGAAAACTGGTTTAACACAATTTGTGGCATAAAAATGCACAGTTATTGCCATCCAGTTATGGAAAACAAAATGTATAAAGTGGTTTGATTAATGACAAAATGATCCTTATTGAGGAATACCAAATTGCGGACAGAATTTGAAGATAAGTACAGCATTCTAGGCCTCAGGTGGCAAATGTTTTACTTAATAACAATAACAATTTCATTCCAGATCTATGGAGTAGAAAGAAGAAGAAGAAGAAGAAGAAGCAGAAGAAGAAGAAGAAGAAGAAGAAGACTTGTGTAACACAATTGCTGGTACAAAAAGGAACAGACATGGTTATTTGTTCATGAAAAATCAAATTTGAGAGTGTTTTCATTAATAATAATAATAATAATAATAATAATAATAATAATGACAATAATGATGACAATAATGATGATGAAGATGATAATAATATGATTGTATTATTTGACTCCAGACCAAATGGCACGGAGAATGTTTCCAAGGACAACAAACAACACTTTATGTTTATGAGGATGATTTATATACCACATTGATGGGAAGAGTTCCTTAATTTGAATGTCTGTTGACATAATGTCATCAGTGACATTTGAAATCTTATGTTGATGTTCTATATTATTGTGCCATTATAACACCATTAGAATGTGATGGAAGGACAATAACACCTCAATATGGCACTAATAATTAACATTAGTGCCATATTGGCAAAAAGAAAATATTACATGTTGTTCCCAATTGTGTCCTCCAGAGGGAGTCCTAATACCATTTTTTTAGACAGAATTTGTGGATTTGTGCTCACATTCTGTCTAAAAAATGGCATAATAGGCCTCAGGTGGCCAGTGTTTTTATTTAATGATAATAATAATTTGATTCCAGACCAATTAGGTAGGGAAAACTGGTTTAACACAATTTGTGGCATAAAAATGCACAGTTATTGCCATCCAGTTATGGAAAACAAAATGTATAAAGTGGTTTGATTAATGACAAAATGATCCTTATTGAGGAATACCAAATTGCGGACAGAATTTGAAGATAAGTACAGCATTCTAGGCCTCAGGTGGCAAATGTTTTACTTAATAACAATAACAATTTCATTCCAGATCTATGGAGTAGAAAGAAGAAGAAGAAGAAGAAGAAGAAGAAGAAGAAGAAGAAGAAGAAGAAGACGACTTGTGTAACACAATTGCTGGTACAAAAAGGAACAGACATGGTTATTTGTTCATGAAAAATCAAATTTGAGAGTGTTTTCATTAATAATAATAATAATAATAATAATAATGACAATAATGATGATGAAGATGATAATAATATGATTGTATTATTTGACTCCAGACCAAATGGCACGGAGAATGTTTCCAAGGACAACAAACAACACTTTATGTTTATGAGGATGATTTATATACCACATTGATGGGAAGAGTTCCTTAATTTGAATGTCTGTTGACATAATGTCATCAGTGACATTTGAAATCTTATGTTGATGTTCTATATTATTGTGCCATTATAACACCATTAGAATGTGATGGAAGGACAATAACACCTCAGTATGGCACTAATAATTAACATTAGTGCCATATTGGCAAAAAGAAAATATTACATGTTGTTCCCAATTGTGTCCTCCAGAGGGAGTCCTAATACCATTTTTTTAGACAGAATTTGTGGATTTGTGCTCACATTCTGTCTAAAAAATGGCATAATAGGCCTCAGGTGGCCAGTGTTTTTATTTAATGATAATAATAATTTGATTCCAGACCAATTAGGTAGGGAAAACTGGTTTAACACAATTTGTGGCATAAAAATGCACAGTTATTGCCATCCAGTTATGGAAAACAAAATGTATAAAGTGGTTTGATTAATGACAAAATGATCCTTATTGAGGAATACCAAATTGCGGACAGAATTTGAAGATAAGTACAGCATTCTAGGCCTCAGGTGGCAAATGTTTTACTTAATAACAATAACAATTTCATTCCAGATCTATGGAGTAGAAAGAAGAAGAAGAAGAAGAAGAAGCAGAAGAAGAAGAAGAAGAAGAAGAAGACTTGTGTAACACAATTGCTGGTACAAAAAGGAACAGACATGGTTATTTGTTCATGAAAAATCAAATTTGAGAGTGTTTTCATTAATAATAATAATAATAATAATAATAATAATAATAATGACAATAATGATGACAATAATGATGATGAAGATGATAATAATATGATTGTATTATTTGACTCCAGACCAAATGGCACGGAGAATGTTTCCAAGGACAACAAACAACACTTTATGTTTATGAGGATGATTTATATACCACATTGATGGGAAGAGTTCCTTAATTTGAATGTCTGTTGACATAATGTCATCAGTGACATTTGAAATCTTATGTTGATGTTCTATATTATTGTGCCATTATAACACCATTAGAATGTGATGGAAGGACAATAACACCTCAGTATGGCACTAATAATTAACATTAGTGCCATATTGGCAAAAAGAAAATATTACATGTTGTTCCCAATTGTGTCCTCCAGAGGGAGTCCTAATACCATTTTTTTAGACAGAATTTGTGGATTTGTGCTCACATTCTGTCTAAAAAATGGCATAATAGGCCTCAGGTGGCCAGTGTTTTTATTTAATGATAATAATAATTTGATTCCAGACCAATTAGGTAGGGAAAACTGGTTTAACACAATTTGTGGCATAAAAATGCACAGTTATTGCCATCCAGTTATGGAAAACAAAATGTATAAAGTGGTTTGATTAATGACAAAATGATCCTTATTGAGGAATACCAAATTGCGGACAGAATTTGAAGATAAGTACAGCATTCTAGGCCTCAGGTGGCAAATGTTTTACTTAATAACAATAACAATTTCATTCCAGATCTATGGAGTAGAAAGAAGAAGAAGAAGAAGAAGAAGCAGAAGAAGAAGAAGAAGAAGAAGAAGACTTGTGTAACACAATTGCTGGTACAAAAAGGAACAGACATGGTTATTTGTTCATGAAAAATCAAATTTGAGAGTGTTTTCATTAATAATAATAATAATAATAATAATAATAATAATAATGACAATAATGATGACAATAATGATGATGAAGATGATAATAATATGATTGTATTATTTGACTCCAGACCAAATGGCACGGAGAATGTTTCCAAGGACAACAAACAACACTTTATGTTTATGAGGATGATTTATATACCACATTGATGGGAAGAGTTCCTTAATTTGAATGTCTGTTGACATAATGTCATCAGTGACATTTGAAATCTTATGTTGATGTTCTATATTATTGTGCCATTATAACACCATTAGAATGTGATGGAAGGACAATAACACCTCAATATGGCACTAATAATTAACATTAGTGCCATATTGGCAAAAAGAAAATATTACATGTTGTTCCCAATTGTGTCCTCCAGAGGGAGTCCTAATACCATTTTTTTAGACAGAATTTGTGGATTTGTGCTCACATTCTGTCTAAAAAATGGCATAATAGGCCTCAGGTGGCCAGTGTTTTTATTTAATGATAATAATAATTTGATTCCAGACCAATTAGGTAGGGAAAACTGGTTTAACACAATTTGTGGCATAAAAATGCACAGTTATTGCCATCCAGTTATGGAAAACAAAATGTATAAAGTGGTTTGATTAATGACAAAATGATCCTTATTGAGGAATACCAAATTGCGGACAGAATTTGAAGATAAGTACAGCATTCTAGGCCTCAGGTGGCAAATGTTTTACTTAATAACAATAACAATTTCATTCCAGATCTATGGAGTAGAAAGAAGAAGAAGAAGAAGAAGAAGCAGAAGAAGAAGAAGAAGAAGAAGAAGACTTGTGTAACACAATTGCTGGTACAAAAAGGAACAGACATGGTTATTTGTTCATGAAAAATCAAATTTGAGAGTGTTTTCATTAATAATAATAATAATAATAATAATAATAATAATAATGACAATAATGATGACAATAATGATGATGAAGATGATAATAATATGATTGTATTATTTGACTCCAGACCAAATGGCACGGAGAATGTTTCCAAGGACAACAAACAACACTTTATGTTTATGAGGATGATTTATATACCACATTGATGGGAAGAGTTCCTTAATTTGAATGTCTGTTGACATAATGTCATCAGTGACATTTGAAATCTTATGTTGATGTTCTATATTATTGTGCCATTATAACACCATTAGAATGTGATGGAAGGACAATAACACCTCAGTATGGCACTAATAATTAACATTAGTGCCATATTGGCAAAAAGAAAATATTACATGTTGTTCCCAATTGTGTCCTCCAGAGGGAGTCCTAATACCATTTTTTTAGACAGAATTTGTGGATTTGTGCTCACATTCTGTCTAAAAAATGGCATAATAGGCCTCAGGTGGCCAGTGTTTTTATTTAATGATAATAATAATTTGATTCCAGACCAATTAGGTAGGGAAAACTGGTTTAACACAATTTGTGGCATAAAAATGCACAGTTATTGCCATCCAGTTATGGAAAACAAAATGTATAAAGTGGTTTGATTAATGACAAAATGATCCTTATTGAGGAATACCAAATTGCGGACAGAATTTGAAGATAAGTACAGCATTCTAGGCCTCAGGTGGCAAATGTTTTACTTAATAACAATAACAATTTCATTCCAGATCTATGGAGTAGAAAGAAGAAGAAGAAGAAGAAGAAGCAGAAGAAGAAGAAGAAGAAGAAGAAGACTTGTGTAACACAATTGCTGGTACAAAAAGGAACAGACATGGTTATTTGTTCATGAAAAATCAAATTTGAGAGTGTTTTCATTAATAATAATAATAATAATAATAATAATAATAATAATGACAATAATGATGACAATAATGATGATGAAGATGATAATAATATGATTGTATTATTTGACTCCAGACCAAATGGCACGGAGAATGTTTCCAAGGACAACAAACAACACTTTATGTTTATGAGGATGATTTATATACCACATTGATGGGAAGAGTTCCTTAATTTGAATGTCTGTTGACATAATGTCATCAGTGACATTTGAAATCTTATGTTGATGTTCTATATTATTGTGCCATTATAACACCATTAGAATGTGATGGAAGGACAATAACACCTCAATATGGCACTAATAATTAACATTAGTGCCATATTGGCAAAAAGAAAATATTACATGTTGTTCCCAATTGTGTCCTCCAGAGGGAGTCCTAATACCATTTTTTTAGACAGAATTTGTGGATTTGTGCTCACATTCTGTCTAAAAAATGGCATAATAGGCCTCAGGTGGCCAGTGTTTTTATTTAATGATAATAATAATTTGATTCCAGACCAATTAGGTAGGGAAAACTGGTTTAACACAATTTGTGGCATAAAAATGCACAGTTATTGCCATCCAGTTATGGAAAACAAAATGTATAAAGTGGTTTGATTAATGACAAAATGATCCTTATTGAGGAATACCAAATTGCGGACAGAATTTGAAGATAAGTACAGCATTCTAGGCCTCAGGTGGCAAATGTTTTACTTAATAACAATAACAATTTCATTCCAGATCTATGGAGTAGAAAGAAGAAGAAGAAGAAGAAGAAGAAGAAGAAGAAGAAGAAGAAGAAGACTTGTGTAACACAATTGCTGGTACAAAAAGGAACAGACATGGTTATTTGTTCATGAAAAATCAAATTTGAGAGTGTTTTCATTAATAATAATAATAATAATAATAATAATGACAATAATGATGATGAAGATGATAATAATATGATTGTATTATTTGACTCCAGACCAAATGGCACGGAGAATGTTTCCAAGGACAACAAACAACACTTTATGTTTATGAGGATGATTTATATACCACATTGATGGGAAGAGTTCCTTAATTTGAATGTCTGTTGACATAATGTCATCAGTGACATTTGAAATCTTATGTTGATGTTCTATATTATTGTGCCATTATAACACCATTAGAATGTGATGGAAGGACAATAACACCTCAGTATGGCACTAATAATTAACATTAGTGCCATATTGGCAAAAAGAAAATATTACATGTTGTTCCCAATTGTGTCCTCCAGAGGGAGTCCTAATACCATTTTTTTAGACAGAATTTGTGGATTTGTGCTCACATTCTGTCTAAAAAATGGCATAATAGGCCTCAGGTGGCCAGTGTTTTTATTTAATGATAATAATAATTTGATTCCAGACCAATTAGGTAGGGAAAACTGGTTTAACACAATTTGTGGCATAAAAATGCACAGTTATTGCCATCCAGTTATGGAAAACAAAATGTATAAAGTGGTTTGATTAATGACAAAATGATCCTTATTGAGGAATACCAAATTGCGGACAGAATTTGAAGATAAGTACAGCATTCTAGGCCTCAGGTGGCAAATGTTTTACTTAATAACAATAACAATTTCATTCCAGATCTATGGAGTAGAAAGAAGAAGAAGAAGAAGAAGAAGCAGAAGAAGAAGAAGAAGAAGAAGAAGACTTGTGTAACACAATTGCTGGTACAAAAAGGAACAGACATGGTTATTTGTTCATGAAAAATCAAATTTGAGAGTGTTTTCATTAATAATAATAATAATAATAATAATAATAATAATAATGACAATAATGATGACAATAATGATGATGAAGATGATAATAATATGATTGTATTATTTGACTCCAGACCAAATGGCACGGAGAATGTTTCCAAGGACAACAAACAACACTTTATGTTTATGAGGATGATTTATATACCACATTGATGGGAAGAGTTCCTTAATTTGAATGTCTGTTGACATAATGTCATCAGTGACATTTGAAATCTTATGTTGATGTTCTATATTATTGTGCCATTATAACACCATTAGAATGTGATGGAAGGACAATAACACCTCAGTATGGCACTAATAATTAACATTAGTGCCATATTGGCAAAAAGAAAATATTACATGTTGTTCCCAATTGTGTCCTCCAGAGGGAGTCCTAATACCATTTTTTTAGACAGAATTTGTGGATTTGTGCTCACATTCTGTCTAAAAAATGGCATAATAGGCCTCAGGTGGCCAGTGTTTTTATTTAATGATAATAATAATTTGATTCCAGACCAATTAGGTAGGGAAAACTGGTTTAACACAATTTGTGGCATAAAAATGCACAGTTATTGCCATCCAGTTATGGAAAACAAAATGTATAAAGTGGTTTGATTAATGACAAAATGATCCTTATTGAGGAATACCAAATTGCGGACAGAATTTGAAGATAAGTACAGCATTCTAGGCCTCAGGTGGCAAATGTTTTACTTAATAACAATAACAATTTCATTCCAGATCTATGGAGTAGAAAGAAGAAGAAGAAGAAGAAGAAGCAGAAGAAGAAGAAGAAGAAGAAGAAGACTTGTGTAACACAATTGCTGGTACAAAAAGGAACAGACATGGTTATTTGTTCATGAAAAATCAAATTTGAGAGTGTTTTCATTAATAATAATAATAATAATAATAATAATAATAATAATGACAATAATGATGACAATAATGATGATGAAGATGATAATAATATGATTGTATTATTTGACTCCAGACCAAATGGCACGGAGAATGTTTCCAAGGACAACAAACAACACTTTATGTTTATGAGGATGATTTATATACCACATTGATGGGAAGAGTTCCTTAATTTGAATGTCTGTTGACATAATGTCATCAGTGACATTTGAAATCTTATGTTGATGTTCTATATTATTGTGCCATTATAACACCATTAGAATGTGATGGAAGGACAATAACACCTCAATATGGCACTAATAATTAACATTAGTGCCATATTGGCAAAAAGAAAATATTACATGTTGTTCCCAATTGTGTCCTCCAGAGGGAGTCCTAATACCATTTTTTTAGACAGAATTTGTGGATTTGTGCTCACATTCTGTCTAAAAAATGGCATAATAGGCCTCAGGTGGCCAGTGTTTTTATTTAATGATAATAATAATTTGATTCCAGACCAATTAGGTAGGGAAAACTGGTTTAACACAATTTGTGGCATAAAAATGCACAGTTATTGCCATCCAGTTATGGAAAACAAAATGTATAAAGTGGTTTGATTAATGACAAAATGATCCTTATTGAGGAATACCAAATTGCGGACAGAATTTGAAGATAAGTACAGCATTCTAGGCCTCAGGTGGCAAATGTTTTACTTAATAACAATAACAATTTCATTCCAGATCTATGGAGTAGAAAGAAGAAGAAGAAGAAGAAGAAGAAGAAGAAGAAGAAGAAGAAGACTTGTGTAACACAATTGCTGGTACAAAAAGGAACAGACATGGTTATTTGTTCATGAAAAATCAAATTTGAGAGTGTTTTCATTAATAATAATAATAATAATAATAATAATAATGACAATAATGATGATGAAGATGATAATAATATGATTGTATTATTTGACTCCAGACCAAATGGCACGGAGAATGTTTCCAAGGACAACAAACAACACTTTATGTTTATGAGGATGATTTATATACCACATTGATGGGAAGAGTTCCTTAATTTGAATGTCTGTTGACATAATGTCATCAGTGACATTTGAAATCTTATGTTGATGTTCTATATTATTGTGCCATTATAACACCATTAGAATGTGATGGAAGGACAATAACACCTCAGTATGGCACTAATAATTAACATTAGTGCCATATTGGCAAAAAGAAAATATTACATGTTGTTCCCAATTGTGTCCTCCAGAGGGAGTCCTAATACCATTTTTTTAGACAGAATTTGTGGATTTGTGCTCACATTCTGTCTAAAAAATGGCATAATAGGCCTCAGGTGGCCAGTGTTTTTATTTAATGATAATAATAATTTGATTCCAGACCAATTAGGTAGGGAAAACTGGTTTAACACAATTTGTGGCATAAAAATGCACAGTTATTGCCATCCAGTTATGGAAAACAAAATGTATAAAGTGGTTTGATTAATGACAAAATGATCCTTATTGAGGAATACCAAATTGCGGACAGAATTTGAAGATAAGTACAGCATTCTAGGCCTCAGGTGGCAAATGTTTTACTTAATAACAATAACAATTTCATTCCAGATCTATGGAGTAGAAAGAAGAAGAAGAAGAAGAAGAAGCAGAAGAAGAAGAAGAAGAAGAAGAAGACTTGTGTAACACAATTGCTGGTACAAAAAGGAACAGACATGGTTATTTGTTCATGAAAAATCAAATTTGAGAGTGTTTTCATTAATAATAATAATAATAATAATAATAATAATAATAATGACAATAATGATGACAATAATGATGATGAAGATGATAATAATATGATTGTATTATTTGACTCCAGACCAAATGGCACGGAGAATGTTTCCAAGGACAACAAACAACACTTTATGTTTATGAGGATGATTTATATACCACATTGATGGGAAGAGTTCCTTAATTTGAATGTCTGTTGACATAATGTCATCAGTGACATTTGAAATCTTATGTTGATGTTCTATATTATTGTGCCATTATAACACCATTAGAATGTGATGGAAGGACAATAACACCTCAATATGGCACTAATAATTAACATTAGTGCCATATTGGCAAAAAGAAAATATTACATGTTGTTCCCAATTGTGTCCTCCAGAGGGAGTCCTAATACCATTTTTTTAGACAGAATTTGTGGATTTGTGCTCACATTCTGTCTAAAAAATGGCATAATAGGCCTCAGGTGGCCAGTGTTTTTATTTAATGATAATAATAATTTGATTCCAGACCAATTAGGTAGGGAAAACTGGTTTAACACAATTTGTGGCATAAAAATGCACAGTTATTGCCATCCAGTTATGGAAAACAAAATGTATAAAGTGGTTTGATTAATGACAAAATGATCCTTATTGAGGAATACCAAATTGCGGACAGAATTTGAAGATAAGTACAGCATTCTAGGCCTCAGGTGGCAAATGTTTTACTTAATAACAATAACAATTTCATTCCAGATCTATGGAGTAGAAAGAAGAAGAAGAAGAAGAAGAAGAAGAAGAAGAAGAAGAAGAAGACTTGTGTAACACAATTGCTGGTACAAAAAGGAACAGACATGGTTATTTGTTCATGAAAAATCAAATTTGAGAGTGTTTTCATTAATAATAATAATAATAATAATAATAATGACAATAATGATGATGAAGATGATAATAATATGATTGTATTATTTGACTCCAGACCAAATGGCACGGAGAATGTTTCCAAGGACAACAAACAACACTTTATGTTTATGAGGATGATTTATATACCACATTGATGGGAAGAGTTCCTTAATTTGAATGTCTGTTGACATAATGTCATCAGTGACATTTGAAATCTTATGTTGATGTTCTATATTATTGTGCCATTATAACACCATTAGAATGTGATGGAAGGACAATAACACCTCAGTATGGCACTAATAATTAACATTAGTGCCATATTGGCAAAAAGAAAATATTACATGTTGTTCCCAATTGTGTCCTCCAGAGGGAGTCCTAATACCATTTTTTTAGACAGAATTTGTGGATTTGTGCTCACATTCTGTCTAAAAAATGGCATAATAGGCCTCAGGTGGCCAGTGTTTTTATTTAATGATAATAATAATTTGATTCCAGACCAATTAGGTAGGGAAAACTGGTTTAACACAATTTGTGGCATAAAAATGCACAGTTATTGCCATCCAGTTATGGAAAACAAAATGTATAAAGTGGTTTGATTAATGACAAAATGATCCTTATTGAGGAATACCAAATTGCGGACAGAATTTGAAGATAAGTACAGCATTCTAGGCCTCAGGTGGCAAATGTTTTACTTAATAACAATAACAATTTCATTCCAGATCTATGGAGTAGAAAGAAGAAGAAGAAGAAGAAGAAGAAGAAGAAGAAGAAGAAGAAGAAGAAGAAGAAGACTTGTGTAACACAATTGCTGGTACAAAAAGGAACAGACATGGTTATTTGTTCATGAAAAATCAAATTTGAGAGTGTTTTCATTAATAATAATAATAATAATAATAATAATAATGACAATAATGATGACAATAATGATGATGAAGATGATAATAATATGATTGTATTATTTGACTCCAGACCAAATGGCACGGAGAATGTTTCCAAGGACAACAAACAACACTTTATGTTTATGAGGATGATTTATATACCACATTGATGGGAAGAGTTCCTTAATTTGAATGTCTGTTGACATAATGTCATCAGTGACATTTGAAATCTTATGTTGATGTTCTATATTATTGTGCCATTATAACACCATTAGAATGTGATGGAAGGACAATAACACCTCAGTATGGCACTAATAATTAACATTAGTGCCATATTGGCAAAAAGAAAATATTACATGTTGTTCCCAATTGTGTCCTCCAGAGGGAGTCCTAATACCATTTTTTTAGACAGAATTTGTGGATTTGTGCTCACATTCTGTCTAAAAAATGGCATAATAGGCCTCAGGTGGCCAGTGTTTTTATTTAATGATAATAATAATTTGATTCCAGACCAATTAGGTAGGGAAAACTGGTTTAACACAATTTGTGGCATAAAAATGCACAGTTATTGCCATCCAGTTATGGAAAACAAAATGTATAAAGTGGTTTGATTAATGACAAAATGATCCTTATTGAGGAATACCAAATTGCGGACAGAATTTGAAGATAAGTACAGCATTCTAGGCCTCAGGTGGCAAATGTTTTACTTAATAACAATAACAATTTCATTCCAGATCTATGGAGTAGAAAGAAGAAGAAGAAGAAGAAGAAGAAGAAGAAGAAGAAGAAGAAGAAGAAGACTTGTGTAACACAATTGCTGGTACAAAAAGGAACAGACATGGTTATTTGTTCATGAAAAATCAAATTTGAGAGTGTTTTCATTAATAATAATAATAATAATAATAATAATGACAATAATGATGATGAAGATGATAATAATATGATTGTATTATTTGACTCCAGACCAAATGGCACGGAGAATGTTTCCAAGGACAACAAACAACACTTTATGTTTATGAGGATGATTTATATACCACATTGATGGGAAGAGTTCCTTAATTTGAATGTCTGTTGACATAATGTCATCAGTGACATTTGAAATCTTATGTTGATGTTCTATATTATTGTGCCATTATAACACCATTAGAATGTGATGGAAGGACAATAACACCTCAGTATGGCACTAATAATTAACTTTAGTGCCATATTGGCAAAAAGAAAATATTACATGTTGTTCCCAATTGTGTCCTCCAGAGGGAGTCCTAATACCATTTTTTTAGACAGAATTTGTGGATTTGTGCTCACATTCTGTCTAAAAAATGGCATAATAGGCCTCAGGTGGCCAGTGTTTTTATTTAATGATAATAATAATTTGATTCCAGACCAATTAGGTAGGGAAAACTGGTTTAACACAATTTGTGGCATAAAAATGCACAGTTATTGCCATCCAGTTATGGAAAACAAAATGTATAAAGTGGTTTGATTAATGACAAAATGATCCTTATTGAGGAATACCAAATTGCGGACAGAATTTGAAGATAAGTACAGCATTCTAGGCCTCAGGTGGCAAATGTTTTACTTAATAACAATAACAATTTCATTCCAGATCTATGGAGTAGAAAGAAGAAGAAGAAGAAGAAGAAGAAGAAGAAGAAGAAGAAGAAGAAGACTTGTGTAACACAATTGCTGGTACAAAAAGGAACAGACATGGTTATTTGTTCATGAAAAATCAAATTTGAGAGTGTTTTCATTAATAATAATAATAATAATAATAATAATGACAATAATGATGATGAAGATGATAATAATATGATTGTATTATTTGACTCCAGACCAAATGGCACGGAGAATGTTTCCAAGGACAACAAACAACACTTTATGTTTATGAGGATGATTTATATACCACATTGATGGGAAGAGTTCCTTAATTTGAATGTCTGTTGACATAATGTCATCAGTGACATTTGAAATCTTATGTTGATGTTCTATATTATTGTGCCATTATAACACCATTAGAATGTGATGGAAGGACAATAACACCTCAGTATGGCACTAATAATTAACATTAGTGCCATATTGGCAAAAAGAAAATATTACATGTTGTTCCCAATTGTGTCCTCCAGAGGGAGTCCTAATACCATTTTTTTAGACAGAATTTGTGGATTTGTGCTCACATTCTGTCTAAAAAATGGCATAATAGGCCTCAGGTGGCCAGTGTTTTTATTTAATGATAATAATAATTTGATTCCAGACCAATTAGGTAGGGAAAACTGGTTTAACACAATTTGTGGCATAAAAATGCACAGTTATTGCCATCCAGTTATGGAAAACAAAATGTATAAAGTGGTTTGATTAATGACAAAATGATCCTTATTGAGGAATACCAAATTGCGGACAGAATTTGAAGATAAGTACAGCATTCTAGGCCTCAGGTGGCAAATGTTTTACTTAATAACAATAACAATTTCATTCCAGATCTATGGAGTAGAAAGAAGAAGAAGAAGAAGAAGAAGAAGAAGAAGAAGAAGAAGAAGAAGACTTGTGTAACACAATTGCTGGTACAAAAAGGAACAGACATGGTTATTTGTTCATGAAAAATCAAATTTGAGAGTGTTTTCATTAATAATAATAATAATAATAATAATAATAATGACAATAATGATGACAATAATGATGATGAAGATGATAATAATATGATTGTATTATTTGACTCCAGACCAAATGGCACGGAGAATGTTTCCAAGGACAACAAACAACACTTTATGTTTATGAGGATGATTTATATACCACATTGATGGGAAGAGTTCCTTAATTTGAATGTCTGTTGACATAATGTCATCAGTGACATTTGAAATCTTATGTTGATGTTCTATATTATTGTGCCATTATAACACCATTAGAATGTGATGGAAGGACAATAACACCTCAGTATGGCACTAATAATTAACATTAGTGCCATATTGGCAAAAAGAAAATATTACATGTTGTTCCCAATTGTGTCCTCCAGAGGGAGTCCTAATACCATTTTTTTAGACAGAATTTGTGGATTTGTGCTCACATTCTGTCTAAAAAATGGCATAATAGGCCTCAGGTGGCCAGTGTTTTTATTTAATGATAATAATAATTTGATTCCAGACCAATTAGGTAGGGAAAACTGGTTTAACACAATTTGTGGCATAAAAATGCACAGTTATTGCCATCCAGTTATGGAAAACAAAATGTATAAAGTGGTTTGATTAATGACAAAATGATCCTTATTGAGGAATACCAAATTGCGGACAGAATTTGAAGATAAGTACAGCATTCTAGGCCTCAGGTGGCAAATGTTTTACTTAATAACAATAACAATTTCATTCCAGATCTATGGAGTAGAAAGAAGAAGAAGAAGAAGAAGAAGCAGAAGAAGAAGAAGAAGAAGAAGAAGACTTGTGTAACACAATTGCTGGTACAAAAAGGAACAGACATGGTTATTTGTTCATGAAAAATCAAATTTGAGAGTGTTTTCATTAATAATAATAATAATAATAATAATAATAATAATAATGACAATAATGATGACAATAATGATGATGAAGATGATAATAATATGATTGTATTATTTGACTCCAGACCAAATGGCACGGAGAATGTTTCCAAGGACAACAAACAACACTTTATGTTTATGAGGATGATTTATATACCACATTGATGGGAAGAGTTCCTTAATTTGAATGTCTGTTGACATAATGTCATCAGTGACATTTGAAATCTTATGTTGATGTTCTATATTATTGTGCCATTATAACACCATTAGAATGTGATGGAAGGACAATAACACCTCAATATGGCACTAATAATTAACATTAGTGCCATATTGGCAAAAAGAAAATATTACATGTTGTTCCCAATTGTGTCCTCCAGAGGGAGTCCTAATACCATTTTTTTAGACAGAATTTGTGGATTTGTGCTCACATTCTGTCTAAAAAATGGCATAATAGGCCTCAGGTGGCCAGTGTTTTTATTTAATGATAATAATAATTTGATTCCAGACCAATTAGGTAGGGAAAACTGGTTTAACACAATTTGTGGCATAAAAATGCACAGTTATTGCCATCCAGTTATGGAAAACAAAATGTATAAAGTGGTTTGATTAATGACAAAATGATCCTTATTGAGGAATACCAAATTGCGGACAGAATTTGAAGATAAGTACAGCATTCTAGGCCTCAGGTGGCAAATGTTTTACTTAATAACAATAACAATTTCATTCCAGATCTATGGAGTAGAAAGAAGAAGAAGAAGAAGAAGAAGAAGAAGAAGAAGAAGAAGAAGACTTGTGTAACACAATTGCTGGTACAAAAAGGAACAGACATGGTTATTTGTTCATGAAAAATCAAATTTGAGAGTGTTTTCATTAATAATAATAATAATAATAATAATAATGACAATAATGATGATGAAGATGATAATAATATGATTGTATTATTTGACTCCAGACCAAATGGCACGGAGAATGTTTCCAAGGACAACAAACAACACTTTATGTTTATGAGGATGATTTATATACCACATTGATGGGAAGAGTTCCTTAATTTGAATGTCTGTTGACATAATGTCATCAGTGACATTTGAAATCTTATGTTGATGTTCTATATTATTGTGCCATTATAACACCATTAGAATGTGATGGAAGGACAATAACACCTCAGTATGGCACTAATAATTAACTTTAGTGCCATATTGGCAAAAAGAAAATATTACATGTTGTTCCCAATTGTGTCCTCCAGAGGGAGTCCTAATACCATTTTTTTAGACAGAATTTGTGGATTTGTGCTCACATTCTGTCTAAAACATGGCATAATAGGCCTCAGGTGGCCAGTGTTTTTATTTAATGATAATAATAATTTGATTCCAGACCAATTAGGTAGGGAAAACTGGTTTAACACAATTTGTGGCATAAAAATGCACAGTTATTGCCATCCAGTTATGGAAAACAAAATGTATAAAGTGGTTTGATTAATGACAAAATGATCCTTATTGAGGAATACCAAATTGCGGACAGAATTTGAAGATAAGTACAGCATTCTAGGCCTCAGGTGGCAAATGTTTTACTTAATAACAATAACAATTTCATTCCAGATCTATGGAGTAGAAAGAAGAAGAAGAAGAAGAAGAAGAAGAAGAAGAAGAAGAAGAAGAAGAAGAAGAAGACTTGTGTAACACAATTGCTGGTACAAAAAGGAACAGACATGGTTATTTGTTCATGAAAAATCAAATTTGAGAGTGTTTTCATTAATAATAATAATAATAATAATAATAATGACAATAATGATGATGAAGATGATAATAATATGATTGTATTATTTGACTCCAGACCAAATGGCACGGAGAATGTTTCCAAGGACAACAAACAACACTTTATGTTTATGAGGATGATTTATATACCACATTGATGGGAAGAGTTCCTTAATTTGAATGTCTGTTGACATAATGTCATCAGTGACATTTGAAATCTTATGTTGATGTTCTATATTATTGTGCCATTATAACACCATTAGAATGTGATGGAAGGACAATAACACCTCAGTATGGCACTAATAATTAACATTAGTGCCATATTGGCAAAAAGAAAATATTACATGTTGTTCCCAATTGTGTCCTCCAGAGGGAGTCCTAATACCATTTTTTTAGACAGAATTTGTGGATTTGTGCTCACATTCTGTCTAAAACATGGCATAATAGGCCTCAGGTGGCCAGTGTTTTTATTTAATGATAATAATAATTTGATTCCAGACCAATTAGGTAGGGAAAACTGGTTTAACACAATTTGTGGCATAAAAATGCACAGTTATTGCCATCCAGTTATGGAAAACAAAATGTATAAAGTGGTTTGATTAATGACAAAATGATCCTTATTGAGGAATACCAAATTGCGGACAGAATTTGAAGATAAGTACAGCATTCTAGGCCTCAGGTGGCAAATGTTTTACTTAATAACAATAACAATTTCATTCCAGATCTATGGAGTAGAAAGAAGAAGAAGAAGAAGAAGAAGAAGAAGAAGAAGAAGAAGAAGAAGAAGAAGACTTGTGTAACACAATTGCTGGTACAAAAAGGAACAGACATGGTTATTTGTTCATGAAAAATCAAATTTGAGAGTGTTTTCATTAATAATAATAATAATAATAATAATAATGACAATAATGATGATGAAGATGATAATAATATGATTGTATTATTTGACTCCAGACCAAATGGCACGGAGAATGTTTCCAAGGACAACAAACAACACTTTATGTTTATGAGGATGATTTATATACCACATTGATGGGAAGAGTTCCTTAATTTGAATGTCTGTTGACATAATGTCATCAGTGACATTTGAAATCTTATGTTGATGTTCTATATTATTGTGCCATTATAACACCATTAGAATGTGATGGAAGGACAATAACACCTCAGTATGGCACTAATAATTAACATTAGTGCCATATTGGCAAAAAGAAAATATTACATGTTGTTCCCAATTGTGTCCTCCAGAGGGAGTCCTAATACCATTTTTTTAGACAGAATTTGTGGATTTGTGCTCACATTCTGTCTAAAAAATGGCATAATAGGCCTCAGGTGGCCAGTGTTTTTATTTAATGATAATAATAATTTGATTCCAGACCAATTAGGTAGGGAAAACTGGTTTAACACAATTTGTGGCATAAAAATGCACAGTTATTGCCATCCAGTTATGGAAAACAAAATGTATAAAGTGGTTTGATTAATGACAAAATGATCCTTATTGAGGAATACCAAATTGCGGACAGAATTTGAAGATAAGTACAGCATTCTAGGCCTCAGGTGGCAAATGTTTTACTTAATAACAATAACAATTTCATTCCAGATCTATGGAGTAGAAAGAAGAAGAAGAAGAAGAAGAAGAAGAAGAAGAAGAAGACTTGTGTAACACAATTGCTGGTACAAAAAGGAACAGACATGGTTATTTGTTCATGAAAAATCAAATTTGAGAGTGTTTTCATTAATAATAATAATAATAATAATAATAATAATGACAATAATGATGACAATAATGATGATGAAGATGATAATAATATGACTGTATTATTTGACTCCAGACCAAATGGCACGGAGAATGTTTCCAAGGACAACAAACAACACTTTATGTTTATGAGGATGATTTATATACCACATTGATGGGAAGAGTTCCTTAATTTGAATGTCTGTTGACATAATGTCATCAGTGACATTTGAAATCTTATGTTGATGTTCTATATTATTGTGCCATTATAACACCATTAGAATGTGATGGAAGGACAATAACACCTCAATATGGCACTAATAATTAACATTAGTGCCATATTGGCAAAAAGAAAATATTACATGTTGTTCCCAATTGTGTCCTCCAGAGGGAGTCCTAATACCATTTTTTTAGACAGAATTTGTGGATTTGTGCTCACATTCTGTCTAAAACATGGCATAATAGGCCTCAGGTGGCCAGTGTTTTTATTTAATGATAATAATAATTTGATTCCAGACCAATTAGGTAGGGAAAACTGGTTTAACACAATTTGTGGCATAAAAATGCACAGTTATTTCCATCCAGTTATGGAAAACAAAATGTATAAAGTGGTTTGATTAATGACAAAATGATCCTTATTGAGGAATACCAAATTGCGGACAGAATTTGAAGATAAGTACAGCATTCTAGGCCTCAGGTGGCAAATGTTTTACTTAATAACAATAACAATTTCATTCCAGATCTATGGAGTAGAAAGAAGAAGAAGAAGAAGAAGAAGAAGAAGAAGAAGAAGACTTGTGTAACACAATTGCTGGTACAAAAAGGAACAGACATGGTTATTTGTTCATGAAAAATCAAATTTGAGAGTGTTTTCATTAATAATAATAATAATAATAATAATAATAATAATGATGACAATAATGATGATGAAGATGATAATAATATGATTATATTATTTGACTCCAGACCAAATGGCACGGAGAATGTTTCCAAGGACAACAAACAACACTTTATGTTTATGAGGATGATTTATATACCACATTGATGGGAAGAGTTCCTTAATTTGAATGTCTGTTGACATAATGTCATCAGTGACATTTGAAATCTTATGTTGATGTTCTATATTATTGTGCCATTATAACACCATTAGAATGTGATGGAAGGACAATAACACCTCAGTATGGCACTAATAATTAACATTAGTGCCATATTGGCAAAAAGAAAATATTACATGTTGTTCCCAATTGTGTCCTCCAGAGGGAGTCCTAATACCATTTTTTTAGACAGAATTTGTGGATTTGTGCTCACATTCTGTCTAAAAAATGGCATAATAGGCCTCAGGTGGCCAGTGTTTTTATTTAATGATAATAATAATTTGATTCCAGACCAATTAGGTAGGGAAAACTGGTTTAACACAATTTGTGGCATAAAAATGCACAGTTATTGCCATCCAGTTATGGAAAACAAAATGTATAAAGTGGTTTGATTAATGACAAAATGATCCTTATTGAGGAATACCAAATTGCGGACAGAATTTGAAGATAAGTACAGCATTCTAGGCCTCAGGTGGCAAATGTTTTACTTAATAACAATAACAATTTCATTCCAGATCTATGGAGTAGAAAGAAGAAGAAGAAGAAGAAGAAGAAGAAGAAGAAGAAGAAGAAGAAGAAGAAGAAGAAGAAGAAGAAGACTTGTGTAACACAATTGCTGGTACAAAAAGGAACAGACATGGTTATTTGTTCATGAAAAATCAAATTTGAGAGTGTTTTCATTAATAATAATAATAATAATAATAATAATGACAATAATGATGATGAAGATGATAATAATATGATTGTATTATTTGACTCCAGACCAAATGGCACGGAGAATGTTTCCAAGGACAACAAACAACACTTTATGTTTATGAGGATGATTTATATACCACATTGATGGGAAGAGTTCCTTAATTTGAATGTCTGTTGACATAATGTCATCAGTGACATTTGAAATCTTATGTTGATGTTCTATATTATTGTGCCATTATAACACCATTAGAATGTGATGGAAGGACAATAACACCTCAGTATGGCACTAATAATTAACATTAGTGCCATATTGGCAAAAAGAAAATATTACATGTTGTTCCCAATTGTGTCCTCCAGAGGGAGTCCTAATACCATTTTTTTAGACAGAATTTGTGGATTTGTGCTCACATTCTGTCTAAAAAATGGCATAATAGGCCTCAGGTGGCCAGTGTTTTTATTTAATGATAATAATAATTTGATTCCAGACCAATTAGGTAGGGAAAACTGGTTTAACACAATTTGTGGCATAAAAATGCACAGTTATTGCCATCCAGTTATGGAAAACAAAATGTATAAAGTGGTTTGATTAATGACAAAATGATCCTTATTGAGGAATACCAAATTGCGGACAGAATTTGAAGATAAGTACAGCATTCTAGGCCTCAGGTGGCAAATGTTTTACTTAATAACAATAACAATTTCATTCCAGATCTATGGAGTAGAAAGAAGAAGAAGAAGAAGAAGAAGAAGAAGAAGAAGAAGAAGAAGAAGAAGAAGAAGACTTGTGTAACACAATTGCTGGTACAAAAAGGAACAGACATGGTTATTTGTTCATGAAAAATCAAATTTGAGAGTGTTTTCATTAATAATAATAATAATAATAATAATAATAATGACAATAATGATGATGAAGATGATAATAATATGATTGTATTATTTGACTCCAGACCAAATGGCACGGAGAATGTTTCCAAGGACAACAAACAACACTTTATGTTTATGAGGATGATTTATATACCACATTGATGGGAAGAGTTCCTTAATTTGAATGTCTGTTGACATAATGTCATCAGTGACATTTGAAATCTTATGTTGATGTTCTATATTATTGTGCCATTATAACACCATTAGAATGTGATGGAAGGACAATAACACCTCAGTATGGCACTAATAATTAACATTAGTGCCATATTGGCAAAAAGAAAATATTACATGTTGTTCCCAATTGTGTCCTCCAGAGGGAGTCCTAATACCATTTTTTTAGACAGAATTTGTGGATTTGTGCTCACATTCTGTCTAAAAAATGGCATAATAGGCCTCAGGTGGCCAGTGTTTTTATTTAATGATAATAATAATTTGATTCCAGACCAATTAGGTAGGGAAAACTGGTTTAACACAATTTGTGGCATAAAAATGCACAGTTATTGCCATCCAGTTATGGAAAACAAAATGTATAAAGTGGTTTGATTAATGACAAAATGATCCTTATTGAGGAATACCAAATTGCGGACAGAATTTGAAGATAAGTACAGCATTCTAGGCCTCAGGTGGCAAATGTTTTACTTAATAACAATAACAATTTCATTCCAGATCTATGGAGTAGAAAGAAGAAGAAGAAGAAGAAGAAGAAGAAGAAGAAGAAGAAGAAGAAGAAGAAGAAGACTTGTGTAACACAATTGCTGGTACAAAAAGGAACAGACATGGTTATTTGTTCATGAAAAATCAAATTTGAGAGTGTTTTCATTAATAATAATAATAATAATAATAATAATGACAATAATGATGATGAAGATGATAATAATATGATTGTATTATTTGACTCCAGACCAAATGGCACGGAGAATGTTTCCAAGGACAACAAACAACACTTTATGTTTATGAGGATGATTTATATACCACATTGATGGGAAGAGTTCCTTAATTTGAATGTCTGTTGACATAATGTCATCAGTGACATTTGAAATCTTATGTTGATGTTCTATATTATTGTGCCATTATAACACCATTAGAATGTGATGGAAGGACAATAACACCTCAGTATGGCACTAATAATTAACATTAGTGCCATATTGGCAAAAAGAAAATATTACATGTTGTTCCCAATTGTGTCCTCCAGAGGGAGTCCTAATACCATTTTTTTAGACAGAATTTGTGGATTTGTGCTCACATTCTGTCTAAAAAATGGCATAATAGGCCTCAGGTGGCCAGTGTTTTTATTTAATGATAATAATAATTTGATTCCAGACCAATTAGGTAGGGAAAACTGGTTTAACACAATTTGTGGCATAAAAATGCACAGTTATTGCCATCCAGTTATGGAAAACAAAATGTATAAAGTGGTTTGATTAATGACAAAATGATCCTTATTGAGGAATACCAAATTGCGGACAGAATTTGAAGATAAGTACAGCATTCTAGGCCTCAGGTGGCAAATGTTTTACTTAATAACAATAACAATTTCATTCCAGATCTATGGAGTAGAAAGAAGAAGAAGAAGAAGAAGAAGAAGAAGACTTGTGTAACACAATTGCTGGTACAAAAAGGAACAGACATGGTTATTTGTTCATGAAAAATCAAATTTGAGAGTGTTTTCATTAATAATAATAATAATAATAATAATAATAATGACAATAATGATGACAATAATGATGATGAAGATGATAATAATATGACTGTATTATTTGACTCCAGACCAAATGGCACGGAGAATGTTTCCAAGGACAACAAACAACACTTTATGTTTATGAGGATGATTTATATACCACATTGATGGGAAGAGTTCCTTAATTTGAATGTCTGTTGACATAATGTCATCAGTGACATTTGAAATCTTATGTTGATGTTCTATATTATTGTGCCATTATAACACCATTAGAATGTGATGGAAGGACAATAACACCTCAATATGGCACTAATAATTAACATTAGTGCCATATTGGCAAAAAGAAAATATTACATGTTGTTCCCAATTGTGTCCTCCAGAGGGAGTCCTAATACCATTTTTTTAGACAGAATTTGTGGATTTGTGCTCACATTCTGTCTAAAACATGGCATAATAGGCCTCAGGTGGCCAGTGTTTTTATTTAATGATAATAATAATTTGATTCCAGACCAATTAGGTAGGGAAAACTGGTTTAACACAATTTGTGGCATAAAAATGCACAGTTATTTCCATCCAGTTATGGAAAACAAAATGTATAAAGTGGTTTGATTAATGACAAAATGATCCTTATTGAGGAATACCAAATTGCGGACAGAATTTGAAGATAAGTACAGCATTCTAGGCCTCAGGTGGCAAATGTTTTACTTAATAACAATAACAATTTCATTCCAGATCTATGGAGTAGAAAGAAGAAGAAGAAGAAGAAGAAGAAGAAGAAGAAGAAGACTTGTGTAACACAATTGCTGGTACAAAAAGGAACAGACATGGTTATTTGTTCATGAAAAATCAAATTTGAGAGTGTTTTCATTAATAATAATAATAATAATAATAATAATAATAATGATGACAATAATGATGATGAAGATGATAATAATATGATTATATTATTTGACTCCAGACCAAATGGCACGGAGAATGTTTCCAAGGACAACAAACAACACTTTATGTTTATGAGGATGATTTATATACCACATTGATGGGAAGAGTTCCTTAATTTGAATGTCTGTTGACATAATGTCATCAGTGACATTTGAAATCTTATGTTGATGTTCTATATTATTGTGCCATTATAACACCATTAGAATGTGATGGAAGGACAATAACACCTCAGTATGGCACTAATAATTAACATTAGTGCCATATTGGCAAAAAGAAAATATTACATGTTGTTCCCAATTGTGTCCTCCAGAGGGAGTCCTAATACCATTTTTTTAGACAGAATTTGTGGATTTGTGCTCACATTCTGTCTAAAAAATGGCATAATAGGCCTCAGGTGGCCAGTGTTTTTATTTAATGATAATAATAATTTGATTCCAGACCAATTAGGTAGGGAAAACTGGTTTAACACAATTTGTGGCATAAAAATGCACAGTTATTGCCATCCAGTTATGGAAAACAAAATGTATAAAGTGGTTTGATTAATGACAAAATGATCCTTATTGAGGAATACCAAATTGCGGACAGAATTTGAAGATAAGTACAGCATTCTAGGCCTCAGGTGGCAAATGTTTTACTTAATAACAATAACAATTTCATTCCAGATCTATGGAGTAGAAAGAAGAAGAAGAAGAAGAAGAAGAAGAAGAAGAAGAAGAAGAAGAAGAAGAAGAAGAAGAAGAAGAAGACTTGTGTAACACAATTGCTGGTACAAAAAGGAACAGACATGGTTATTTGTTCATGAAAAATCAAATTTGAGAGTGTTTTCATTAATAATAATAATAATAATAATAATAATGACAATAATGATGATGAAGATGATAATAATATGATTGTATTATTTGACTCCAGACCAAATGGCACGGAGAATGTTTCCAAGGACAACAAACAACACTTTATGTTTATGAGGATGATTTATATACCACATTGATGGGAAGAGTTCCTTAATTTGAATGTCTGTTGACATAATGTCATCAGTGACATTTGAAATCTTATGTTGATGTTCTATATTATTGTGCCATTATAACACCATTAGAATGTGATGGAAGGACAATAACACCTCAGTATGGCACTAATAATTAACATTAGTGCCATATTGGCAAAAAGAAAATATTACATGTTGTTCCCAATTGTGTCCTCCAGAGGGAGTCCTAATACCATTTTTTTAGACAGAATTTGTGGATTTGTGCTCACATTCTGTCTAAAAAATGGCATAATAGGCCTCAGGTGGCCAGTGTTTTTATTTAATGATAATAATAATTTGATTCCAGACCAATTAGGTAGGGAAAACTGGTTTAACACAATTTGTGGCATAAAAATGCACAGTTATTGCCATCCAGTTATGGAAAACAAAATGTATAAAGTGGTTTGATTAATGACAAAATGATCCTTATTGAGGAATACCAAATTGCGGACAGAATTTGAAGATAAGTACAGCATTCTAGGCCTCAGGTGGCAAATGTTTTACTTAATAACAATAACAATTTCATTCCAGATCTATGGAGTAGAAAGAAGAAGAAGAAGAAGAAGAAGAAGAAGAAGAAGACTTGTGTAACACAATTGCTGGTACAAAAAGGAACAGACATGGTTATTTGTTCATGAAAAATCAAATTTGAGAGTGTTTTCATTAATAATAATAATAATAATAATAATAATAATGACAATAATGATGATGAAGATGATAATAATATGATTGTATTATTTGACTCCAGACCAAATGGCACGGAGAATGTTTCCAAGGACAACAAACAACACTTTATGTTTATGAGGATGATTTATATACCACATTGATGGGAAGAGTTCCTTAATTTGAATATCTGTTGACATAATGTCATCAGTGACATTTGAAATCTTATGTTGATGTTCTATATTATTGTGCCATTATAACACCATTAGAATGTGATGGAAGGACAATAACACCTCAGTATGGCACTAATAATTAACATTAGTGCCATATTGGCAAAAAGAAAATATTACATGTTGTTCCCAATTGTGTCCTCCAGAGGGAGTCCTAATACCATTTTTTTAGACAGAATTTGTGGATTTGTGCTCACATTCTGTCTAAAAAATGGCATAATAGGCCTCAGGTGGCCAGTGTTTTTATTTAATGATAATAATAATTTGATTCCAGACCAATTAGGTAGGGAAAACTGGTTTAACACAATTTGTGGCATAAAAATGCACAGTTATTGCCATCCAGTTATGGAAAACAAAATGTATAAAGTGGTTTGATTAATGACAAAATGATCCTTATTGAGGAATACCAAATTGCGGACAGAATTTGAAGATAAGTACAGCATTCTAGGCCTCAGGTGGCAAATGTTTTACTTAATAACAATAACAAATTCATTCCAGATCTATGGAGTAGAAAGAAGAAGAAGAAGAAGAAGAAGAAGAAGAAGAAGAAGAAGAAGACGACTTGTGTAACACAATTGCTGGTACAAAAAGGAACAGACATGGTTATTTGTTCATGAAAAATCAAATTTGAGAGTGTTTTCATTAATAATAATAATAATAATAATAATAATAATGACAATAATGATGACAATAATGATGATGAAGATGATAATAATATGATTGTATTATTTGACTCCATACCAAATGGCACGGAGAATGTTTCCAAGGACAACAAACAACACTTTATGTTTATGAGGATGATTTATATACCACATTGATGGGAAGAGTTCCTTAATTTGAATGTCTGTTGACATAATGTCATCAGTGACATTTGAAATCTTATGTTGGTGTTCTATATTATTGTGCCATTATAACACCATTAGAATGTGATGGAAGGACAATAACACCTCAATATGGCACTAATAATTAACATTAGTGCCATATTGGCAAAAAGAAAATATTACATGTTGTTCCCAATTGTGTCCTCCAGAGGGAGTCCTAATACCATTTTTTTAGACAGAATTTGTGGATTTGTGCTCACATTCTGTCTAAAAAATGGCATAATAGGCCTCAGGTGGCCAGTGTTTTTATTTAATGATAATAATAATTTGATTCCAGACCAATTAGGTAGGGAAAACTGGTTTAACACAATTTGTGGCATAAAAATGCACAGTTATTGCCATCCAGTTATGGAAAACAAAATGTATAAAGTGGTTTGATTAATGACAAAATGATCCTTATTGAGGAATACCAAATTGCGGACAGAATTTGAAGATAAGTACAGCATTCTAGGCCTCAGGTGGCAAATGTTTTACTTAATAACAATAACAATTTCATTCCAGATCTATGGAGTAGAAAGAAGAAGAAGAAGAAGAAGAAGAAGAAGAAGAAGAAGAAGAAGACTTGTGTAACACAATTGCTGGTACAAAAAGGAACAGACATGGTTATTTGTTCATGAAAAATCAAATTTGAGAGTGTTTTCATTAATAATAATAATAATAATAATAATAATAATAATGATGACAATAATGATGATGAAGATGATAATAATATGATTATTTTATTTGACTCCAGACCAAATGGCACGGAGAATGTTTCCAAGGACAACAAACAACACTTTATGTTTATGAGGATGATTTATATACCACATTGATGGGAAGAGTTCCTTAATTTGAATGTCTGTTGACATAATGTCATCAGTGACATTTGAAATCTTATGTTGATGTTCTATATTATTGTGCCATTATAACACCATTAGAATGTGATGGAAGGACAATAACACCTCAGTATGGCACTAATAATTAACATTAGTGCCATATTGGCAAAAAGAAAATATTACATGTTGTTCCCAATTGTGTCCTCCAGAGGGAGTCCTAATACCATTTTTTTAGACAGAATTTGTGGATTTGTGCTCACATTCTGTCTAAAAAATGGCATAATAGGCCTCAGGTGGCCAGTGTTTTTATTTAATGATAATAATAATTTGATTCCAGACCAATTAGGTAGGGAAAACTGGTTTAACACAATTTGTGGCATAAAAATGCACAGTTATTGCCATCCAGTTATGGAAAACAAAATGTATAAAGTGGTTTGATTAATGACAAAATGATCCTTATTGAGGAATACCAAATTGCGGACAGAATTTGAAGATAAGTACAGCATTCTAGGCCTCAGGTGGCAAATGTTTTACTTAATAACAATAACAATTTCATTCCAGATCTATGGAGTAGAAAGAAGAAGAAGAAGAAGAAGAAGAAGAAGAAGAAGAAGACTTGTGTAACACAATTGCTGGTACAAAAAGGAACAGACATGGTTATTTGTTCATGAAAAATCAAATTTGAGAGTGTTTTCATTAATAATAATAATAATAATAATAATAATAATAATGACAATAATGATGACAATAATGATGATGAAGATGATAATAATATGATTGTATTATTTGACTCCAGACCAAATGGCACGGAGAATGTTTCCAAGGACAACAAACAACACTTTATGTTTATGAGGATGATTTATATACCACATTGATGGGAAGAGTTCCTTAATTTGAATGTCTGTTGACATAATGTCATCAGTGACATTTGAAATCTTATGTTGATGTTCTATATTATTGTGCCATTATAACACCATTAGAATGTGATGTAAGGACAATAACACCTCAATATGGCACTAATAATTAACATTAGTGCCATATTGGCAAAAAGAAAATATTACATGTTGTTCCCAATTGTGTCCTCCAGAGGGAGTCCTAATACCATTTTTTTAGACAGAATTTGTGGATTTGTGCTCACATTCTGTCTAAAACATGGCATAATAGGCCTCAGGTGGCCAGTGTTTTTATTTAATGATAATAATAATTTGATTCCAGACCAATTAGGTAGGGAAAACTGGTTTAACACAATTTGTGGCATAAAAATGCACAGTTATTGCCATCCAGTTATGGAAAACAAAATGTATAAAGTGGTTTGATTAATGACAAAATGATCCTTATTGAGGAATACCAAATTGCGGACAGAATTTGAAGATAAGTACAGCATTCTAGGCCTCAGGTGGCAAATGTTTTACTTAATAACAATAACAATTTCATTCCAGATCTATGGAGTAGAAAGAAGAAGAAGAAGAAGAAGAAGAAGAAGAAGAAGAAGAAGAAGAAGACGAAGAAGACTTGTGTAACACAATTGCTGGTACAAAAAGGAACAGACATGGTTATTTGTTCATGAAAAATCAAATTTGAGAGTGTTTTCATTAATAATAATAATAATAATAATAATAATGACAATAATGATGATGAAGATGATAATAATATGATTGTATTATTTGACTCCAGACCAAATGGCACGGAGAATGTTTCCAAGGACAACAAACAACACTTTATGTTTATGAGGATGATTTATATACCACATTGATGGGAAGAGTTCCTTAATTTGAATGTCTGTTGACATAATGTCATCAGTGACATTTGAAATCTTATGTTGATGTTCTATATTATTGTGCCATTATAACACCATTAGAATGTGATGGAAGGACAATAACACCTCAGTATGGCACTAATAATTAACATTAGTGCCATATTGGCAAAAAGAAAATATTACATGTTGTTCCCAATTGTGTCCTCCAGAGGGAGTCCTAATACCATTTTTTTAGACAGAATTTGTGGATTTGTGCTCACATTCTGTCTAAAAAATGGCATAATAGGCCTCAGGTGGCCAGTGTTTTTATTTAATGATAATAATAATTTGATTCCAGACCAATTAGGTAGGGAAAACTGGTTTAACACAATTTGTGGCATAAAAATGCACAGTTATTGCCATCCAGTTATGGAAAACAAAATGTATAAAGTGGTTTGATTAATGACAAAATGATCCTTATTGAGGAATACCAAATTGCGGACAGAATTTGAAGATAAGTACAGCATTCTAGGCCTCAGGTGGCAAATGTTTTACTTAATAACAATAACAATTTCATTCCAGATCTATGGAGTAGAAAGAAGAAGAAGAAGAAGAAGAAGAAGAAGAAGAAGACTTGTGTAACACAATTGCTGGTACAAAAAGGAACAGACATGGTTATTTGTTCATGAAAAATCAAATTTGAGAGTGTTTTCATTAATAATAATAATAATAATAATAATAATAATAATGACAATAATGATGACAATAATGATGATGAAGATGATAATAATATGATTGTATTATTTGACTCCAGACCAAATGGCACGGAGAATGTTTCCAAGGACAACAAACAACACTTTATGTTTATGAGGATGATTTATATACCACATTGATGGGAAGAGTTCCTTAATTTGAATGTCTGTTGACATAATGTCATCAGTGACATTTGAAATCTTATGTTGATGTTCTATATTATTGTGCCATTATAACACCATTAGAATGTGATGGAAGGACAATAACACCTCAGTATGGCACTAATAATTAACTTTAGTGCCATATTGGCAAAAAGAAAATATTACATGTTGTTCCCAATTGTGTCCTCCAGAGGGAGTCCTAATACCATTTTTTTAGACAGAATTTGTGGATTTGTGCTCACATTCTGTCTAAAAAATGGCATAATAGGCCTCAGGTGGCCAGTGTTTTTATTTAATGATAATAATAATTTGATTCCAGACCAATTAGGTAGGGAAAACTGGTTTAACACAATTTGTGGCATAAAAATGCACAGTTATTGCCATCCAGTTATGGAAAACAAAATGTATAAAGTGGTTTGATTAATGACAAAATGATCCTTATTGAGGAATACCAAATTGCGGACAGAATTTGAAGATAAGTACAGCATTCTAGGCCTCAGGTGGCAAATGTTTTACTTAATAACAATAACAATTTCATTCCAGATCTATGGAGTAGAAAGAAGAAGAAGAAGAAGAAGAAGAAGAAGAAGAAGAAGAAGAAGAAGAAGAAGAAGAAGAAGAAGAAGACTTGTGTAACACAATTGCTGGTACAAAAAGGAACAGACATGGTTATTTGTTCATGAAAAATCAAATTTGAGAGTGTTTTCATTAATAATAATAATAATAATAATAATAATGACAATAATGATGATGAAGATGATAATAATATGATTGTATTATTTGACTCCAGACCAAATGGCACGGAGAATGTTTCCAAGGACAACAAACAACACTTTATGTTTATGAGGATGATTTATATACCACATTGATGGGAAGAGTTCCTTAATTTGAATGTCTGTTGACATAATGTCATCAGTGACATTTGAAATCTTATGTTGATGTTCTATATTATTGTGCCATTATAACACCATTAGAATGTGATGGAAGGACAATAACACCTCAGTATGGCACTAATAATTAACATTAGTGCCATATTGGCAAAAAGAAAATATTACATGTTGTTCCCAATTGTGTCCTCCAGAGGGAGTCCTAATACCATTTTTTTAGACAGAATTTGTGGATTTGTGCTCACATTCTGTCTAAAACATGGCATAATAGGCCTCAGGTGGCCAGTGTTTTTATTTAATGATAATAATAATTTGATTCCAGACCAATTAGGTAGGGAAAACTGGTTTAACACAATTTGTGGCATAAAAATGCACAGTTATTTCCATCCAGTTATGGAAAACAAAATGTATAAAGTGGTTTGATTAATGACAAAATGATCCTTATTGAGGAATACCAAATTGCGGACAGAATTTGAAGATAAGTACAGCATTCTAGGCCTCAGGTGGCAAATGTTTTACTTAATAACAATAACAATTTCATTCCAGATCTATGGAGTAGAAAGAAGAAGAAGAAGAAGAAGAAGAAGAAGAAGAAGAAGAAGAAGAAGAAGAAGAAGACTTGTGTAACACAATTGCTGGTACAAAAAGGAACAGACATGGTTATTTGTTCATGAAAAATCAAATTTGAGAGTGTTTTCATTAATAATAATAATAATAATAATAATGATAATGACAATAATGATGATGAAGATGATAATAATATGATTGTATTATTTGACTCCAGACCAAATGGCACGGAGAATGTTTCCAAGGACAACAAACAACACTTTATGTTTATGAGGATGATTTATATACCACATTGATGGGAAGAGTTCCTTAATTTGAATGTCTGTTGACATAATGTCATCAGTGACATTTGAAATCTTATGTTGATGTTCTATATTATTGTGCCATTATAACACCATTAGAATGTGATGGAAGGACAATAACACCTCAGTATGGCACTAATAATTAACATTAGTGCCATATTGGCAAAAAGAAAATATTACATGTTGTTCCCAATTGTGTCCTCCAGAGGGAGTCCTAATACCATTTTTTTAGACAGAATTTGTGGATTTGTGCTCACATTCTGTCTAAAAAATGGCATAATAGGCCTCAGGTGGCCAGTGTTTTTATTTAATGATAATAATAATTTGATTCCAGACCAATTAGGTAGGGAAAACTGGTTTAACACAATTTGTGGCATAAAAATGCACAGTTATTGCCATCCAGTTATGGAAAACAAAATGTATAAAGTGGTTTGATTAATGACAAAATGATCCTTATTGAGGAATACCAAATTGCGGACAGAATTTGAAGATAAGTACAGCATTCTAGGCCTCAGGTGGCAAATGTTTTACTTAATAACAATAACAAATTCATTCCAGATCTATGGAGTAGAAATAAGAAGAAGAAGAAGAAGAAGAAGAAGAAGAAGAAGAAGAAGAAGAAGAAGACTTGTGTAACACAATTGCTGGTACAAAAAGGAACAGACATGGTTATTTGTTCATGAAAAATCAAATTTGAGAGTGTTTTCATTAATAGTAATAATAATAATAATAATAATAATAATAATAATGACAATAATGATGACAATAATGATGATGAAGATGATAATAATATGACTGTATTATTTGACTCCAGACCAAATGGCACGGAGAATGTTTCCAAGGACAACAAACAACACTTTATGTTTATGAGGATGATTTATATACCACATTGATGGGAAGAGTTCCTTAATTTGAATGTCTGTTGACATAATGTCATCAGTGACATTTGAAATCTTATGTTGATGTTCTATATTATTGTGCCATTATAACACCATTAGAATGTGATGGAAGGACAATAACACCTCAATATGGCACTAATAATTAACATTAGTGCCATATTGGCAAAAAGAAAATATTACATGTTGTTCCCAATTGTGTCCTCCAGAGGGAGTCCTAATACCATTTTTTTAGACAGAATTTGTGGATTTGTGCTCACATTCTGTCTAAAACATGGCATAATAGGCCTCAGGTGGCCAGTGTTTTTATTTAATGATAATAATAATTTGATTCCAGACCAATTAGGTAGGGAAAACTGGTTTAACACAATTTGTGGCATAAAAATGCACAGTTATTTCCATCCAGTTATGGAAAACAAAATGTATAAAGTGGTTTGATTAATGACAAAATGATCCTTATTGAGGAATACCAAATTGCGGACAGAATTTGAAGATAAGTACAGCATTCTAGGCCTCAGGTGGCAAATGTTTTACTTAATAACAATAACAATTTCATTCCAGATCTATGGAGTAGAAAGAAGAAGAAGAAGAAGAAGAAGAAGAAGAAGAAGAAGACTTGTGTAACACAATTGCTGGTACAAAAAGGAACAGACATGGTTATTTGTTCATGAAAAATCAAATTTGAGAGTGTTTTCATTAATAATAATAATAATAATAATAATAATAATGACAATAATGATGACAATAATGATGATGAAGATGATAATAATATGATTGTATTATTTGACTCCATACCAAATGGCACGGAGAATGTTTCCAAGGACAACAAACAACACTTTATGTTTATGAGGATGATTTATATACCACATTGATGGGAAGAGTTCCTTAATTTGAATGTCTGTTGACATAATGTCATCAGTGACATTTGAAATCTTATGTTGATGTTCTATATTATTGTGCCATTATAACACCATTAGAATGTGATGGAAGGACAATAACACCTCAATATGGCACTAATAATTAACATTAGTGCCATATTGGCAAAAAGAAAATATTACATGTTGTTCCCAATTGTGTCCTCCAGAGGGAGTCCTAATACCATTTTTTTAGACAGAATTTGTGGATTTGTGCTCACATTCTGTCTAAAACATGGCATAATAGGCCTCAGGTGGCCAGTGTTTTTATTTAATGATAATAATAATTTGATTCCAGACCAATTAGGTAGGGAAAACTGGTTTAACACAATTTGTGGCATAAAAATGCACAGTTATTGCCATCCAGTTATGGAAAACAAAATGTATAAAGTGGTTTGATTAATGACAAAATGATCCTTATTGAGGAATACCAAATTGCGGACAGAATTTGAAGATAAGTACAGCATTCTAGGCCTCAGGTGGCAAATGTTTTACTTAATAACAATAACAATTTCATTCCAGATCTATGGAGTAGAAAGAAGAAGAAGAAGAAGAAGAAGAAGAAGAAGAAGAAGAAGAAGAAGACGAAGAAGACTTGTGTAACACAATTGCTGGTACAAAAAGGAACAGACATGGTTATTTGTTCATGAAAAATCAAATTTGAGAGTGTTTTCATTAATAATAATAATAATAATAATAATAATGACAATAATGATGATGAAGATGATAATAATATGATTGTATTATTTGACTCCAGACCAAATGGCACGGAGAATGTTTCCAAGGACAACAAACAACACTTTATGTTTATGAGGATGATTTATATACCACATTGATGGGAAGAGTTCCTTAATTTGAATGTCTGTTGACATAATGTCATCAGTGACATTTGAAATCTTATGTTGATGTTCTATATTATTGTGCCATTATAACACCATTAGAATGTGATGGAAGGACAATAACACCTCAGTATGGCACTAATAATTAACATTAGTGCCATATTGGCAAAAAGAAAATATTACATGTTGTTCCCAATTGTGTCCTCCAGAGGGAGTCCTAATACCATTTTTTTAGACAGAATTTGTGGATTTGTGCTCACATTCTGTCTAAAAAATGGCATAATAGGCCTCAGGTGGCCAGTGTTTTTATTTAATGATAATAATAATTTGATTCCAGACCAATTAGGTAGGGAAAACTGGTTTAACACAATTTGTGGCATAAAAATGCACAGTTATTGCCATCCAGTTATGGAAAACAAAATGTATAAAGTGGTTTGATTAATGACAAAATGATCCTTATTGAGGAATACCAAATTGCGGACAGAATTTGAAGATAAGTACAGCATTCTAGGCCTCAGGTGGCAAATGTTTTACTTAATAACAATAACAATTTCATTCCAGATCTATGGAGTAGAAAGAAGAAGAAGAAGAAGAAGAAGAAGAAGAAGAAGACTTGTGTAACACAATTGCTGGTACAAAAAGGAACAGACATGGTTATTTGTTCATGAAAAATCAAATTTGAGAGTGTTTTCATTAATAATAATAATAATAATAATAATAATAATAATGACAATAATGATGACAATAATGATGATGAAGATGATAATAATATGATTGTATTATTTGACTCCAGACCAAATGGCACGGAGAATGTTTCCAAGGACAACAAACAACACTTTATGTTTATGAGGATGATTTATATACCACATTGATGGGAAGAGTTCCTTAATTTGAATGTCTGTTGACATAATGTCATCAGTGACATTTGAAATCTTATGTTGATGTTCTATATTATTGTGCCATTATAACACCATTAGAATGTGATGGAAGGACAATAACACCTCAGTATGGCACTAATAATTAACTTTAGTGCCATATTGGCAAAAAGAAAATATTACATGTTGTTCCCAATTGTGTCCTCCAGAGGGAGTCCTAATACCATTTTTTTAGACAGAATTTGTGGATTTGTGCTCACATTCTGTCTAAAAAATGGCATAATAGGCCTCAGGTGGCCAGTGTTTTTATTTAATGATAATAATAATTTGATTCCAGACCAATTAGGTAGGGAAAACTGGTTTAACACAATTTGTGGCATAAAAATGCACAGTTATTGCCATCCAGTTATGGAAAACAAAATGTATAAAGTGGTTTGATTAATGACAAAATGATCCTTATTGAGGAATACCAAATTGCGGACAGAATTTGAAGATAAGTACAGCATTCTAGGCCTCAGGTGGCAAATGTTTTACTTAATAACAATAACAATTTCATTCCAGATCTATGGAGTAGAAAGAAGAAGAAGAAGAAGAAGAAGAAGAAGAAGAAGAAGAAGAAGAAGAAGAAGAAGAAGAAGAAGAAGACTTGTGTAACACAATTGCTGGTACAAAAAGGAACAGACATGGTTATTTGTTCATGAAAAATCAAATTTGAGAGTGTTTTCATTAATAATAATAATAATAATAATAATAATGACAATAATGATGATGAAGATGATAATAATATGATTGTATTATTTGACTCCAGACCAAATGGCACGGAGAATGTTTCCAAGGACAACAAACAACACTTTATGTTTATGAGGATGATTTATATACCACATTGATGGGAAGAGTTCCTTAATTTGAATGTCTGTTGACATAATGTCATCAGTGACATTTGAAATCTTATGTTGATGTTCTATATTATTGTGCCATTATAACACCATTAGAATGTGATGGAAGGACAATAACACCTCAGTATGGCACTAATAATTAACATTAGTGCCATATTGGCAAAAAGAAAATATTACATGTTGTTCCCAATTGTGTCCTCCAGAGGGAGTCCTAATACCATTTTTTTAGACAGAATTTGTGGATTTGTGCTCACATTCTGTCTAAAACATGGCATAATAGGCCTCAGGTGGCCAGTGTTTTTATTTAATGATAATAATAATTTGATTCCAGACCAATTAGGTAGGGAAAACTGGTTTAACACAATTTGTGGCATAAAAATGCACAGTTATTTCCATCCAGTTATGGAAAACAAAATGTATAAAGTGGTTTGATTAATGACAAAATGATCCTTATTGAGGAATACCAAATTGCGGACAGAATTTGAAGATAAGTACAGCATTCTAGGCCTCAGGTGGCAAATGTTTTACTTAATAACAATAACAATTTCATTCCAGATCTATGGAGTAGAAAGAAGAAGAAGAAGAAGAAGAAGAAGAAGAAGAAGAAGAAGAAGAAGAAGAAGAAGACTTGTGTAACACAATTGCTGGTACAAAAAGGAACAGACATGGTTATTTGTTCATGAAAAATCAAATTTGAGAGTGTTTTCATTAATAATAATAATAATAATAATAATGATAATGACAATAATGATGATGAAGATGATAATAATATGATTGTATTATTTGACTCCAGACCAAATGGCACGGAGAATGTTTCCAAGGACAACAAACAACACTTTATGTTTATGAGGATGATTTATATACCACATTGATGGGAAGAGTTCCTTAATTTGAATGTCTGTTGACATAATGTCATCAGTGACATTTGAAATCTTATGTTGATGTTCTATATTATTGTGCCATTATAACACCATTAGAATGTGATGGAAGGACAATAACACCTCAGTATGGCACTAATAATTAACATTAGTGCCATATTGGCAAAAAGAAAATATTACATGTTGTTCCCAATTGTGTCCTCCAGAGGGAGTCCTAATACCATTTTTTTAGACAGAATTTGTGGATTTGTGCTCACATTCTGTCTAAAAAATGGCATAATAGGCCTCAGGTGGCCAGTGTTTTTATTTAATGATAATAATAATTTGATTCCAGACCAATTAGGTAGGGAAAACTGGTTTAACACAATTTGTGGCATAAAAATGCACAGTTATTGCCATCCAGTTATGGAAAACAAAATGTATAAAGTGGTTTGATTAATGACAAAATGATCCTTATTGAGGAATACCAAATTGCGGACAGAATTTGAAGATAAGTACAGCATTCTAGGCCTCAGGTGGCAAATGTTTTACTTAATAACAATAACAAATTCATTCCAGATCTATGGAGTAGAAATAAGAAGAAGAAGAAGAAGAAGAAGAAGAAGAAGAAGAAGAAGAAGAAGAAGACTTGTGTAACACAATTGCTGGTACAAAAAGGAACAGACATGGTTATTTGTTCATGAAAAATCAAATTTGAGAGTGTTTTCATTAATAGTAATAATAATAATAATAATAATAATAATAATAATGACAATAATGATGACAATAATGATGATGAAGATGATAATAATATGATTGTATTATTTGACTCCATACCAAATGGCACGGAGAATGTTTCCAAGGACAACAAACAACACTTTATGTTTATGAGGATGATTTATATACCACATTGATGGGAAGAGTTCCTTAATTTGAATGTCTGTTGACATAATGTCATCAGTGACATTTGAAATCTTATGTTGATGTTCTATATTATTGTGCCATTATAACACCATTAGAATGTGATGGAAGGACAATAACACCTCAATATGGCACTAATAATTAACATTAGTGCCATATTGGCAAAAAGAAAATATTACATGTTGTTCCCAATTGTGTCCTCCAGAGGGAGTCCTAATACCATTTTTTTAGACAGAATTTGTGGATTTGTGCTCACATTCTGTCTAAAAAATGGCATAATAGGCCTCAGGTGGCCAGTGTTTTTATTTAATGATAATAATAATTTGATTCCAGACCAATTAGGTAGGGAAAACTGGTTTAACACAATTTGTGGCATAAAAATGCACAGTTATTGCCATCCAGTTATGGAAAACAAAATGTATAAAGTGGTTTGATTAATGACAAAATGATCCTTATTGAGGAATACCAAATTGCGGACAGAATTTGAAGATAAGTACAGCATTCTAGGCCTCAGGTGGCAAATGTTTTACTTAATAACAATAACAATTTCATTCCAGATCTATGGAGTAGAAAGAAGAAGAAGAAGAAGAAGAAGAAGAAGAAGAAGAAGAAGAAGACTTGTGTAACACAATTGCTGGTACAAAAAGGAACAGACATGGTTATTTGTTCATGAAAAATCAAATTTGAGAGTGTTTTCATTAATAATAATAATAATAATAATAATAATAATAATAATAATGATGACAATAATGATGATGAAGATGATAATAATATGATTATATTATTTGACTCCAGACCAAATGGCACGGAGAATGTTTCCAAGGACAACAAACAACACTTTATGTTTATGAGGATGATTTATATACCACATTGATGGGAAGAGTTCCTTAATTTGAATGTCTGTTGACATAATGTCATCAGTGACATTTGAAATCTTATGTTGATGTTCTACATTATTGTGCCATTATAACACAATTAGAATGTGATGGAAGGACAATAACACCTCAATATGGCACTAATAATTAACATTAGTGCCATATTGGCAAAAAGAAAATATTACATGTTGTTCCCAATTGTGTCCTCCAGAGGGAGTCCTAATACCATTTTTTTTAGACAGTATTTGTGGATTTGTGCTCACATTCTGTCTAAAAAATGGCATAATAGGCCTCAGGTGGCCAGTGTTTTTATTTAATGATAATAATAATTTGATTCCAGACCAATTAGGTAGGGAAAACTGGTTTAACACAATTTGTGGCATAAAAATGCACAGTTATTGCCATCCAGTTATGGAAAACAAAATGTATAAAGTGGTTTGATTAATGACAAAATGATCCTTATTGAGGAATACCAAATTGCGGACAGAATTTGAAGATAAGTACAGCATTCTAGGCCTCAGGTGGCAAATGTTTTACTTAATAACAATAACAATTTCATTCCAGATCTATGGAGTAGAAAGAAGAAGAAGAAGAAGAAGAAGAAGAAGAAGACTTGTGTAACACAATTGCTGGTACAAAAAGGAACAGACATGGTTATTTGTTCATGAAAAATCAAATTTGAGAGTGTTTTCATTAATAATAATAATAATAATAATAATAATAATGACAATAATGATGACAATAATGATGATGAAGATGATAATAATATGATTGTATTATTTGACTCCAGACCAAATGGCACGGAGAATGTTTCCAAGGACAACAAACAACACTTTATGTTTATGAGGATGATTTATATACCACATTGATGGGAAGAGTTCCTTAATTTGAATGTCTGTTGACATAATGTCATCAGTGACATTTGAAATCTTATGTTGATGTTCTATATTATTGTGCCATTATAACACCATTAGAATGTGATGGAAGGACAATAACACCTCAATATGGCACTAATAATTAACATTAGTGCCATATTGGCAAAAAGAAAATATTACATGTTGTTCCCAATTGTGTCCTCCAGAGGGAGTCCTAATACCATTTTTTTAGACAGAATTTGTGGCTTTGTGCTCACATTCTGTCTAAAAAATGGCATAATAGGCCTCAGGTGGCCAGTGTTTTTATTTAATGATAATAATAATTTGATTCCACACCAATTAGGTAGGGAAAACTGGTTTAACACAATTTGTGGCATAAAAATGCACAGTTATTTCCATCCAGTTATGGAAAACAAAATGTATAAAGTGGTTTGATTAATGACAAAATGATCCTTATTGAGGAATACCAAATTGCGGACAGAATTTGAAGATAAGTACAGCATTCTAGGCCTCAGGTGGCAAATGTTTTACTTAATAACAATAACAATTTCATTCCAGATCTATGGAGTAGAAAGAAGAAGAAGAAGAAGAAGAAGAAGAAGAAGAAGAAGAAGAAGACTTGTGTAACACAATTGCTGGTACAAAAAGGAACAGACATGGTTATTTGTTCATGAAAAATCAAATTTGAGAGTGTTTTCATTAATAATAATAATAATAATAATAATAATAATGACAATAATGATGACAATAATGATGATGAAGATGATAATAATATGATTGTATTATTTGACTCCAGACCTAATGGCACGGAGAATGTTTCCAAGGACAACAAACAACACTTTATGTTTATGAGGATGATTTATATACCACATTGATGGGAAGAGTTCCTTAATTTGAATGTCTGTTGACATAATGTCATCAGTGACATTTGAAATCTTATGTTGATGTTCTATATTATTGTGCCATTATAACACCATTAGAATGTGATGGAAGGACAATAACACCTCAGTATGGCACTAATAATTAACATTAGTGCCATATTGGCAAAAAGAAAATATTACATGTTGTTCCCAATTGTGTCCTCCAGAGGGAGTCCTAATACCATTTTTTTAGACAGAATTTGTGGATTTGTGCTCACATTCTGTCTAAAAAATGGCATAATAGGCCTCAGGTGGCCAGTGTTTTTATTTAATGATAATAATAATTTGATTCCAGACCAATTAGGTAGGGAAAACTGGTTTAACACAATTTGTGGCATAAAAATGCACAGTTATTGCCATCCAGTTATGGAAAACAAAATGTATAAAGTGGTTTGATTAATGACAAAATGATCCTTATTGAGGAATACCAAATTGCGGACAGAATTTGAAGATAAGTACAGCATTCTAGGCCTCAGGTGGCAAATGTTTTACTTAATAACAATAACAATTTCATTCCAGATCTATGGAGTAGAAAGAAGAAGAAGAAGAAGAAGAAGAAGAAGAAGAAGAAGAAGAAGAAGAAGAAGAAGAAGAAGACTTGTGTAACACAATTGCTGGTACAAAAAGGAACAGACATGGTTATTTGTTCATGAAAAATCAAATTTGAGAGTGTTTTCATTAATAATAATAATAATAATAATAATAATGACAATAATGATGATGAAGATGATAATAATATGATTGTATTATTTGACTCCAGACCAAATGGCACGGAGAATGTTTCCAAGGACAACAAACAACACTTTATGTTTATGAGGATGATTTATATACCACATTGATGGGAAGAGTTCCTTAATTTGAATGTCTGTTGACATAATGTCATCAGTGACATTTGAAATCTTATGTTGATGTTCTATATTATTGTGCCATTATAACACCATTAGAATGTGATGGAAGGACAATAACACCTCAGTATGGCACTAATAATTAACTTTAGTGCCATATTGGCAAAAAGAAAATATTACATGTTGTTCCCAATTGTGTCCTCCAGAGGGAGTCCTAATACCATTTTTTTAGACAGAATTTGTGGATTTGTGCTCACATTCTGTCTAAAAAATGGCATAATAGGCCTCAGGTGGCCAGTGTTTTTATTTAATGATAATAATAATTTGATTCCAGACCAATTAGGTAGGGAAAACTGGTTTAACACAATTTGTGGCATAAAAATGCACAGTTATTGCCATCCAGTTATGGAAAACAAAATGTATAAAGTGGTTTGATTAATGACAAAATGATCCTTATTGAGGAATACCAAATTGCGGACAGAATTTGAAGATAAGTACAGCATTCTAGGCCTCAGGTGGCAAATGTTTTACTTAATAACAATAACAATTTCATTCCAGATCTATGGAGTAGAAAGAAGAAGAAGAAGAAGAAGAAGAAGAAGAAGAAGAAGAAGAAGAAGAAGAAGACGACTTGTGTAACACAATTGCTGGTACAAAAAGGAACAGACATGGTTATTTGTTCATGAAAAATCAAATTTGAGAGTGTTTTCATTAATAGTAATAATAATAATAATAATAATAATAATAATAATGACAATAATGATGACAATAATGATGATGAAGATGATAATAATATGACTGTATTATTTGACTCCAGACCAAATGGCACGGAGAATGTTTCCAAGGACAACAAACAACACTTTATGTTTATGAGGATGATTTATATACCACATTGATGGGAAGAGTTCCTTAATTTGAATGTCTGTTGACATAATGTCATCAGTGACATTTGAAATCTTATGTTGATGTTCTATATTATTGTGCCATTATAACACCATTAGAATGTGATGGAAGGACAATAACACCTCAGTATGGCACTAATAATTAACATTAGTGCCATATTGGCAAAAAGAAAATATTACATGTTGTTCCCAATTGTGTCCTCCAGAGGGAGTCCTAATACCATTTTTTTAGACAGAATTTGTGGATTTGTGCTCACATTCTGTCTAAAACATGGCATAATAGGCCTCAGGTGGCCAGTGTTTTTATTTAATGATAATAATAATTTGATTCCAGACCAATTAGGTAGGGAAAACTGGTTTAACACAATTTGTGGCATAAAAATGCACAGTTATTTCCATCCAGTTATGGAAAACAAAATGTATAAAGTGGTTTGATTAATGACAAAATGATCCTTATTGAGGAATACCAAATTGCGGACAGAATTTGAAGATAAGTACAGCATTCTAGGCCTCAGGTGGCAAATGTTTTACTTAATAACAATAACAATTTCATTCCAGATCTATGGAGTAGAAAGAAGAAGAAGAAGAAGAAGAAGAAGAAGAAGAAGAAGAAGAAGAAGAAGACTTGTGTAACACAATTGCTGGTACAAAAAGGAACAGACATGGTTATTTGTTCATGAAAAATCAAATTTGAGAGTGTTTTCATTAATAATAATAATAATAATAATAATAATAATGACAATAATGATGACAATAATGATGATGAAGATGATAATAATATGATTGTATTATTTGACTCCATACCAAATGGCACGGAGAATGTTTCCAAGGACAACAAACAACACTTTATGTTTATGAGGATGATTTATATACCACATTGATGGGAAGAGTTCCTTAATTTGAATGTCTGTTGACATAATGTCATCAGTGACATTTGAAATCTTATGTTGATGTTCTATATTATTGTGCCATTATAACACCATTAGAATGTGATGGAAGGACAATAACACCTCAATATGGCACTAATAATTAACATTAGTGCCATATTGGCAAAAAGAAAATATTACATGTTGTTCCCAATTGTGTCCTCCAGAGGGAGTCCTAATACCATTTTTTTAGACAGAATTTGTGGATTTGTGCTCACATTCTGTCTAAAAAATGGCATAATAGGCCTCAGGTGGCCAGTGTTTTTATTTAATGATAATAATAATTTGATTCCAGACCAATTAGGTAGGGAAAACTGGTTTAACACAATTTGTGGCATAAAAATGCACAGTTATTGCCATCCAGTTATGGAAAACAAAATGTATAAAGTGGTTTGATTAATGACAAAATGATCCTTATTGAGGAATACCAAATTGCGGACAGAATTTGAAGATAAGTACAGCATTCTAGGCCTCAGGTGGCAAATGTTTTACTTAATAACAATAACAATTTCATTCCAGATCTATGGAGTAGAAAGAAGAAGAAGAAGAAGAAGAAGAAGAAGAAGAAGAAGAAGAAGAAGAAGAAGAAGAAGAAGACTTGTGTAACACAATTGCTGGTACAAAAAGGAACAGACATGGTTATTTGTTCATGAAAAATCAAATTTGAGAGTGTTTTCATTAATAATAATAATAATAATAATAATAATGACAATAATGATGATGAAGATGATAATAATATGATTGTATTATTTGACTCCAGACCAAATGGCACGGAGAATGTTTCCAAGGACAACAAACAACACTTTATGTTTATGAGGATGATTTATATACCACATTGATGGGAAGAGTTCCTTAATTTGAATGTCTGTTGACATAATGTCATCAGTGACATTTGAAATCTTATGTTGATGTTCTATATTATTGTGCCATTATAACACCATTAGAATGTGATGGAAGGACAATAACACCTCAGTATGGCACTAATAATTAACATTAGTGCCATATTGGCAAAAAGAAAATATTACATGTTGTTCCCAATTGTGTCCTCCAGAGGGAGTCCTAATACCATTTTTTTAGACAGAATTTGTGGATTTGTGCTCACATTCTGTCTAAAAAATGGCATAATAGGCCTCAGGTGGCCAGTGTTTTTATTTAATGATAATAATAATTTGATTCCAGACCAATTAGGTAGGGAAAACTGGTTTAACACAATTTGTGGCATAAAAATGCACAGTTATTGCCATCCAGTTATGGAAAACAAAATGTATAAAGTGGTTTGATTAATGACAAAATGATCCTTATTGAGGAATACCAAATTGCGGACAGAATTTGAAGATAAGTACAGCATTCTAGGCCTCAGGTGGCAAATGTTTTACTTAATAACAATAACAAATTCATTCCAGATCTATGGAGTAGAAAGAAGAAGAAGAAGAAGAAGAAGAAGAAGAAGAAGAAGAAGAAGACGACTTGTGTAACACAATTGCTGGTACAAAAAGGAACAGACATGGTTATTTGTTCATGAAAAATCAAATTTGAGAGTGTTTTCATTAATAGTAATAATAATAATAATAATAATAATAATAATAATGACAATAATGATGACAATAATGATGATGAAGATGATAATAATATGACTGTATTATTTGACTCCAGACCAAATGGCACGGAGAATGTTTCCAAGGACAACAAACAACACTTTATGTTTATGAGGATGATTTATATACCACATTGATGGGAAGAGTTCCTTAATTTGAATGTCTGTTGACATAATGTCATCAGTGACATTTGAAATCTTATGTTGATGTTCTATATTATTGTGCCATTATAACACCATTAGAATGTGATGGAAGGACAATAACACCTCAATATGGCACTAATAATTAACATTAGTGCCATATTGGCAAAAAGAAAATATTACATGTTGTTCCCAATTGTGTCCTCCAGAGGGAGTCCTAATACCATTTTTTTAGACAGAATTTGTGGATTTGTGCTCACATTCTGTCTAAAACATGGCATAATAGGCCTCAGGTGGCCAGTGTTTTTATTTAATGATAATAATAATTTGATTCCAGACCAATTAGGTAGGGAAAACTGGTTTAACACAATTTGTGGCATAAAAATGCACAGTTATTTCCATCCAGTTATGGAAAACAAAATGTATAAAGTGGTTTGATTAATGACAAAATGATCCTTATTGAGGAATACCAAATTGCGGACAGAATTTGAAGATAAGTACAGCATTCTAGGCCTCAGGTGGCAAATGTTTTACTTAATAACAATAACAATTTCATTCCAGATCTATGGAGTAGAAAGAAGAAGAAGAAGAAGAAGAAGAAGAAGAAGAAGAAGAAGACGACTTGTGTAACACAATTGCTGGTACAAAAAGGAACAGACATGGTTATTTGTTCATGAAAAATCAAATTTGAGAGTGTTTTCATTAATAGTAATAATAATAATAATAATAATAATAATAATAATGACAATAATGATGACAATAATGATGATGAAGATGATAATAATATGACTGTATTATTTGACTCCAGACCAAATGGCACGGAGAATGTTTCCAAGGACAACAAACAACACTTTATGTTTATGAGGATGATTTATATACCACATTGATGGGAAGAGTTCCTTAATTTGAATGTCTGTTGACATAATGTCATCAGTGACATTTGAAATCTTATGTTGATGTTCTATATTATTGTGCCATTATAACACCATTAGAATGTGATGGAAGGACAATAACACCTCAATATGGCACTAATAATTAACATTAGTGCCATATTGGCAAAAAGAAAATATTACATGTTGTTCCCAATTGTGTCCTCCAGAGGGAGTCCTAATACCATTTTTTTAGACAGAATTTGTGGATTTGTGCTCACATTCTGTCTAAAACATGGCATAATAGGCCTCAGGTGGCCAGTGTTTTTATTTAATGATAATAATAATTTGATTCCAGACCAATTAGGTAGGGAAAACTGGTTTAACACAATTTGTGGCATAAAAATGCACAGTTATTTCCATCCAGTTATGGAAAACAAAATGTATAAAGTGGTTTGATTAATGACAAAATGATCCTTATTGAGGAATACCAAATTGCGGACAGAATTTGAAGATAAGTACAGCATTCTAGGCCTCAGGTGGCAAATGTTTTACTTAATAACAATAACAATTTCATTCCAGATCTATGGAGTAGAAAGAAGAAGAAGAAGAAGAAGAAGAAGAAGAAGAAGAAGACTTGTGTAACACAATTGCTGGTACAAAAAGGAACAGACATGGTTATTTGTTCATGAAAAATCAAATTTGAGAGTGTTTTCATTAATAATAATAATAATAATAATAATAATAATAATGATGACAATAATGATGATGAAGATGATAATAATATGATTATATTATTTGACTCCAGACCAAATGGCACGGAGAATGTTTCCAAGGACAACAAACAACACTTTATGTTTATGAGGATGATTTATATACCACATTGATGGGAAGAGTTCCTTAATTTGAATGTCTGTTGACATAATGTCATCAGTGACATTTGAAATCTTATGTTGATGTTCTATATTATTGTGCCATTATAACACCATTAGAATGTGATGGAAGGACAATAACACCTCAGTATGGCACTAATAATTAACATTAGTGCCATATTGGCAAAAAGAAAATATTACATGTTGTTCCCAATTGTGTCCTCCAGAGGGAGTCCTAATACCATTTTTTTAGACAGAATTTGTGGATTTGTGCTCACATTCTGTCTAAAAAATGGCATAATAGGCCTCAGGTGGCCAGTGTTTTTATTTAATGATAATAATAATTTGATTCCAGACCAATTAGGTAGGGAAAACTGGTTTAACACAATTTGTGGCATAAAAATGCACAGTTATTGCCATCCAGTTATGGAAAACAAAATGTATAAAGTGGTTTGATTAATGACAAAATGATCCTTATTGAGGAATACCAAATTGCGGACACAATTTGAAGATAAGTACAGCATTCTAGGCCTCAGGTGGCAAATGTTTTACTTAATAACAATAACAATTTCATTCCAGATCTATGGAGTAGAAAGAAGAAGAAGAAGAAGAAGAAGAAGAAGAAGAAGAAGAAGAAGAAGAAGAAGAAGACTTGTGTAACACAATTGCTGGTACAAAAAGGAACAGACATGGTTATTTGTTCATGAAAAATCAAATTTGAGAGTGTTTTCATTAATAATAATAATAATAATAATAATAATAATAATGACAATAATGATGACAATAATGATGATGAAGATGATAATAATATGATTGTATTATTTGACTCTAGACCAAATGGCACGGAGAATGTTTCCAAGGACAACAAACAACACTTTATGTTTATGAGGATGATTTATATACCACATTGATGGGAAGAGTTCCTTAATTTGAATGTCTGTTGACATAATGTCATCAGTGACATTTGAAATCTTATGTTGATGTTCTATATTATTGTGCCATTATAACACCATTAGAATGTGATGGAAGGACAATAACACCTCAATATGGCACTAATAATTAACATTAGTGCCATATTGGCAAAAAGAAAATATTACATGTTGTTCCCAATTGTGTCCTCCAGAGGGAGTCCTAATACCATTTTTTTAGACAGAATTTGTGGATTTGTGCTCACATTCTGTCTAAAAAATGGCATAATAGGCCTCAGGTGGCCAGTGTTTTTATTTAATGATAATAATAATTTGATTCCAGACCAATTAGGTAGGGAAAACTGGTTTAACACAATTTGTGGCATAAAAATGCACAGTTATTGCCATCCAGTTATGGAAAACAAAATGTATAAAGTGGTTTGATTAATGACAAAATGATCCTTATTGAGGAATACCAAATTGCGGACAGAATTTGAAGATAAGTACAGCATTCTAGGCCTCAGGTGGCAAATGTTTTACTTAATAACAATAACAATTTCATTCCAGATCTATGGAGTAGAAAGAAGAAGAAGAAGAAGAAGAAGAAGAAGAAGAAGAAGAAGAAGAAGAAGAAGAAGAAGACTTGTGTAACACAATTGCTGGTACAAAAAGGAACAGACATGGTTATTTGTTCATGAAAAATCAAATTTGAGAGTGTTTTCATTAATAATAATAATAATAATAATAATAATGACAATAATGATGATGAAGATGATAATAATATGATTGTATTATTTGACTCCAGACCAAATGGCACGGAGAATGTTTCCAAGGACAACAAACAACACTTTATGTTTATGAGGATGATTTATATACCACATTGATGGGAAGAGTTCCTTAATTTGAATGTCTGTTGACATAATGTCATCAGTGACATTTGAAATCTTATGTTGATGTTCTATATTATTGTGCCATTATAACACCATTAGAATGTGATGGAAGGACAATAACACCTCAGTATGGCACTAATAATTAACATTAGTGCCATATTGGCAAAAAGAAAATATTACATGTTGTTCCCAATTGTGTCCTCCAGAGGGAGTCCTAATACCATTTTTTTAGACAGAATTTGTGGATTTGTGCTCACATTCTGTCTAAAAAATGGCATAATAGGCCTCAGGTGGCCAGTGTTTTTATTTAATGATAATAATAATTTGATTCCAGACCAATTAGGTAGGGAAAACTGGTTTAACACAATTTGTGGCATAAAAATGCACAGTTATTGCCATCCAGTTATGGAAAACAAAATGTATAAAGTGGTTTGATTAATGACAAAATGATCCTTATTGAGGAATACCAAATTGCGGACAGAATTTGAAGATAAGTAAAGCATTCTAGGCCTCAGGTGGCAAATGTTTTACTTAATAACAATAACAATTTCATTCCAGATCTATGGAGTAGAAAGAAGAAGAAGAAGAAGAAGAAGAAGAAGAAGAAGAAGAAGAAGAAGACTTGTGTAACACAATTGCTGGTACAAAAAGGAACAGACATGGTTATTTGTTCATGAAAAATCAAATTTGAGAGTGTTTTCATTAATAATAATAATAATAATAATAATAATGACAATAATGATGATGAAGATGATAATAATATGATTGTATTATTTGACTCCAGACCAAATGGCACGGAGAATGTTTCCAAGGACAACAAACAACACTTTATGTTTATGAGGATGATTTATATACCACATTGATGGGAAGAGTTCCTTAATTTGAATGTCTGTTGACATAATGTCATCAGTGACATTTGAAATCTTATGTTGATGTTCTATATTATTGTGCCATTATAACACCATTAGAATGTGATGGAAGGACAATAACACCTCAGTATGGCACTAATAATTAACATTAGTGCCATATTGGCAAAAAGAAAATATTACATGTTGTTCCCAATTGTGTCCTCCAGAGGGAGTCCTAATACCATTTTTTTAGACAGAATTTGTGGATTTGTGCTCACATTCTGTCTAAAACATGGCATAATAGGCCTCAGGTGGCCAGTGTTTTTATTTAATGATAATAATAATTTGATTCCAGACCAATTAGGTAGGGAAAACTGGTTTAACACAATTTGTGGCATAAAAATGCACAGTTATTGCCATCCAGTTATGGAAAACAAAATGTATAAAGTGGTTTGATTAATGACAAAATGATCCTTATTGAGGAATACCAAATTGCGGACAGAATTTGAAGATAAGTACAGCATTCTAGGCCTCAGGTGGCAAATGTTTTACTTAATAACAATAACAATTTCATTCCAGATCTATGGAGTAGAAAGAAGAAGAAGAAGAAGAAGAAGAAGAAGAAGAAGAAGAAGAAGAAGACTTGTGTAACACAATTGCTGGTACAAAAAGGAACAGACATGGTTATTTGTTCATGAAAAATCAAATTTGAGAGTGTTTTCATTAATAATAATAATAATAATAATAATAATGACAATAATGATGATGAAGATGATAATAATATGATTGTATTATTTGACTCCAGACCAAATGGCACGGAGAATGTTTCCAAGGACAACAAACAACACTTTATGTTTATGAGGATGATTTATATACCACATTGATGGGAAGAGTTCCTTAATTTGAATGTCTGTTGACATAATGTCATCAGTGACATTTGAAATCTTATGTTGATGTTCTATATTATTGTGCCATTATAACACCATTAGAATGTGATGGAAGGACAATAACACCTCAGTATGGCACTAATAATTAACATTAGTGCCATATTGGCAAAAAGAAAATATTACATGTTGTTCCCAATTGTGTCCTCCAGAGGGAGTCCTAATACCATTTTTTTAGACAGAATTTGTGGATTTGTGCTCACATTCTGTCTAAAAAATGGCATAATAGGCCTCAGGTGGCCAGTGTTTTTATTTAATGATAATAATAATTTGATTCCAGACCAATTAGGTAGGGAAAACTGGTTTAACACAATTTGTGGCATAAAAATGCACAGTTATTGCCATCCAGTTATGGAAAACAAAATGTATAAAGTGGTTTGATTAATGACAAAATGATCCTTATTGAGGAATACCAAATTGCGGACAGAATTTGAAGATAAGTACAGCATTCTAGGCCTCAGGTGGCAAATGTTTTACTTAATAACAATAACAATTTCATTCCAGATCTATGGAGTAGAAAGAAGAAGAAGAAGAAGAAGAAGAAGAAGAAGAAGAAGACTTGTGTAACACAATTGCTGGTACAAAAAGGAACAGACATGGTTATTTGTTCATGAAAAATCAAATTTGAGAGTGTTTTCATTAATAATAATAATAATAATAATAATAATAATGACAATAATGATGATGAAGATGATAATAATATGATTGTATTATTTGACTCCAGACCAAATGGCACGGAGAATGTTTCCAAGGACAACAAACAACACTTTATGTTTATGAGGATGATTTATATACCACATTGATGGGAAGAGTTCCTTAATTTGAATATCTGTTGACATAATGTCATCAGTGACATTTGAAATCTTATGTTGATGTTCTATATTATTGTGCCATTATAACACCATTAGAATGTGATGGAAGGACAATAACACCTCAGTATGGCACTAATAATTAACATTAGTGCCATATTGGCAAAAAGAAAATATTACATGTTGTTCCCAATTGTGTCCTCCAGAGGGAGTCCTAATACCATTTTTTTAGACAGAATTTGTGGATTTGTGCTCACATTCTGTCTAAAAAATGGCATAATAGGCCTCAGGTGGCCAGTGTTTTTATTTAATGATAATAATAATTTGATTCCAGACCAATTAGGTAGGGAAAACTGGTTTAACACAATTTGTGGCATAAAAATGCACAGTTATTGCCATCCAGTTATGGAAAACAAAATGTATAAAGTGGTTTGATTAATGACAAAATGATCCTTATTGAGGAATACCAAATTGCGGACAGAATTTGAAGATAAGTACAGCATTCTAGGCCTCAGGTGGCAAATGTTTTACTTAATAACAATAACAAATTCATTCCAGATCTATGGAGTAGAAAGAAGAAGAAGAAGAAGAAGAAGAAGAAGAAGAAGAAGAAGAAGACGACTTGTGTAACACAATTGCTGGTACAAAAAGGAACAGACATGGTTATTTGTTCATGAAAAATCAAATTTGAGAGTGTTTTCATTAATAATAATAATAATAATAATAATAATAATGACAATAATGATGACAATAATGATGATGAAGATGATAATAATATGATTGTATTATTTGACTCCATACCAAATGGCACGGAGAATGTTTCCAAGGACAACAAACAACACTTTATGTTTATGAGGATGATTTATATACCACATTGATGGGAAGAGTTCCTTAATTTGAATGTCTGTTGACATAATGTCATCAGTGACATTTGAAATCTTATGTTGGTGTTCTATATTATTGTGCCATTATAACACCATTAGAATGTGATGGAAGGACAATAACACCTCAATATGGCACTAATAATTAACATTAGTGCCATATTGGCAAAAAGAAAATATTACATGTTGTTCCCAATTGTGTCCTCCAGAGGGAGTCCTAATACCATTTTTTTAGACAGAATTTGTGGATTTGTGCTCACATTCTGTCTAAAACATGGCATAATAGGCCTCAGGTGGCCAGTGTTTTTATTTAATGATAATAATAATTTGATTCCAGACCAATTAGGTAGGGAAAACTGGTTTAACACAATTTGTGGCATAAAAATGCACAGTTATTGCCATCCAGTTATGGAAAACAAAATGTATAAAGTGGTTTGATTAATGACAAAATGATCCTTATTGAGGAATACCAAATTGCGGACAGAATTTGAAGATAAGTACAGCATTCTAGGCCTCAGGTGGCAAATGTTTTACTTAATAACAATAACAATTTCATTCCAGATCTATGGAGTAGAAAGAAGAAGAAGAAGAAGAAGAAGAAGAAGAAGACTTGTGTAACACAATTGCTGGTACAAAAAGGAACAGACATGGTTATTTGTTCATGAAAAATCAAATTTGAGAGTGTTTTCATTAATAATAATAATAATAATAATAATAATAATAATAATGACAATAATGATGACAATAATGATGATGAAGATGATAATAATATGATTGTATTATTTGACTCCAGACCAAATGGCACGGAGAATGTTTCCAAGGACAACAAACAACACTTTATGTTTATGAGGATGATTTATATACCACATTGATGGGAAGAGTTCCTTAATTTGAATGTCTGTTGACATAATGTCATCAGTGACATTTGAAATCTTATGTTGATGTTCTATATTATTGTGCCATTATAACACCATTAGAATGTGATGGAAGGACAATAACACCTCAGTATGGCACTAATAATTAACATTAGTGCCATATTGGCAAAAAGAAAATATTACATGTTGTTCCCAATTGTGTCCTCCAGAGGGAGTCCTAATACCATTTTTTTAGACAGAATTTGTGGATTTGTGCTCACATTCTGTCTAAAAAATGGCATAATAGGCCTCAGGTGGCCAGTGTTTTTATTTAATGATAATAATAATTTGATTCCAGACCAATTAGGTAGGGAAAACTGGTTTAACACAATTTGTGGCATAAAAATGCACAGTTATTTCCATCCAGTTATGGAAAACAAAATGTATAAAGTGGTTTGATTAATGACAAAATGATCCTTATTGAGGAATACCAAATTGCGGACAGAATTTGAAGATAAGTACAGCATTCTAGGCCTCAGGTGGCAAATGTTTTACTTAATAACAATAACAATTTCATTCCAGATCTATGGAGTAGAAAGAAGAAGAAGAAGAAGAAGAAGAAGAAGAAGAAGAAGACTTGTGTAACACAATTGCTGGTACAAAAAGGAACAGACATGGTTATTTGTTCATGAAAAATCAAATTTGAGAGTGTTTTCATTAATAATAATAATAATAATAATAATAATAATAATGATGACAATAATGATGATGAAGATGATAATAATATGATTGTATTATTTGACTCCAGACCAAATGGCACAGAGAATGTTTCCAAGGACAACAAACAACACTTTATGTTTATGAGGATGATTTATATACCACATTGATGGGAAGAGTTCCTTAATTTGAATGTCTGTTGACATAATGTCATCAGTGACATTTGAAATCTTATGTTGATGTTCTATATTATTGTGCCATTATAACACCATTAGAATGTGATGTAAGGACAATAACACCTCAATATGGCACTAATAATTAACATTAGTGCCATATTGGCAAAAAGAAAATATTACATGTTGTTCCCAATTGTGTCCTCCAGAGGGAGTCCTAATACCATTTTTTTAGACAGAATTTGTGGATTTGTGCTCACATTCTGTCTAAAACATGGCATAATAGGCCTCAGGTGGCCAGTGTTTTTATTTAATGATAATAATAATTTGATTCCAGACCAATTAGGTAGGGAAAACTGGTTTAACACAATTTGTGGCATAAAAATGCACAGTTATTGCCATCCAGTTATGGAAAACAAAATGTATAAAGTGGTTTGATTAATGACAAAATGATCCTTATTGAGGAATACCAAATTGCGGACAGAATTTGAAGATAAGTACAGCATTCTAGGCCTCAGGTGGCAAATGTTTTACTTAATAACAATAACAATTTCATTCCAGATCTATGGAGTAGAAAGAAGAAGAAGAAGAAGAAGAAGAAGAAGAAGAAGAAGAAGAAGACGAAGAAGACTTGTGTAACACAATTGCTGGTACAAAAAGGAACAGACATGGTTATTTGTTCATGAAAAATCAAATTTGAGAGTGTTTTCATTAATAATAATAATAATAATAATAATAATGACAATAATGATGATGAAGATGATAATAATATGATTGTATTATTTGACTCCAGACCAAATGGCACGGAGAATGTTTCCAAGGACAACAAACAACACTTTATGTTTATGAGGATGATTTATATACCACATTGATGGGAAGAGTTCCTTAATTTGAATGTCTGTTGACATAATGTCATCAGTGACATTTGAAATCTTATGTTGATGTTCTATATTATTGTGCCATTATAACACCATTAGAATGTGATGGAAGGACAATAACACCTCAGTATGGCACTAATAATTAACATTAGTGCCATATTGGCAAAAAGAAAATATTACATGTTGTTCCCAATTGTGTCCTCCAGAGGGAGTCCTAATACCATTTTTTTAGACAGAATTTGTGGATTTGTGCTCACATTCTGTCTAAAAAATGGCATAATAGGCCTCAGGTGGCCAGTGTTTTTATTTAATGATAATAATAATTTGATTCCAGACCAATTAGGTAGGGAAAACTGGTTTAACACAATTTGTGGCATAAAAATGCACAGTTATTGCCATCCAGTTATGGAAAACAAAATGTATAAAGTGGTTTGATTAATGACAAAATGATCCTTATTGAGGAATACCAAATTGCGGACAGAATTTGAAGATAAGTACAGCATTCTAGGCCTCAGGTGGCAAATGTTTTACTTAATAACAATAACAATTTCATTCCAGATCTATGGAGTAGAAAGAAGAAGAAGAAGAAGAAGAAGAAGAAGAAGAAGAAGAAGAAGAAGAAGAAGAAGAAGACTTGTGTAACACAATTGCTGGTACAAAAAGGAACAGACATGGTTATTTGTTCATGAAAAATCAAATTTGAGAGTGTTTTCATTAATAATAATAATAATAATAATAATAATGACAATAATGATGATGAAGATGATAATAATATGATTGTATTATTTGACTCCAGACCAAATGGCACGGAGAATGTTTCCAAGGACAACAAACAACACTTTATGTTTATGAGGATGATTTATATACCACATTGATGGGAAGAGTTCCTTAATTTGAATGTCTGTTGACATAATGTCATCAGTGACATTTGAAATCTTATGTTGATGTTCTATATTATTGTGCCATTATAACACCATTAGAATGTGATGGAAGGACAATAACACCTCAGTATGGCACTAATAATTAACATTAGTGCCATATTGGCAAAAAGAAAATATTACATGTTGTTCCCAATTGTGTCCTCCAGAGGGAGTCCTAATACCATTTTTTTAGACAGAATTTGTGGCTTTGTGCTCACATTCTGTCTAAAAAATGGCATAATAGGCCTCAGGTGGCCAGTGTTTTTATTTAATGATAATAATAATTTGATTCCACACCAATTAGGTAGGGAAAACTGGTTTAACACAATTTGTGGCATAAAAATGCACAGTTATTTCCATCCAGTTATGGAAAACAAAATGTATAAAGTGGTTTGATTAATGACAAAATGATCCTTATTGAGGAATACCAAATTGCGGACAGAATTTGAAGATAAGTACAGCATTCTAGGCCTCAGGTGGCAAATGTTTTACTTAATAACAATAACAATTTCATTCCAGATCTATGGAGTAGAAAGAAGAAGAAGAAGAAGAAGAAGAAGAAGAAGAAGAAGAAGAAGACTTGTGTAACACAATTGCTGGTACAAAAAGGAACAGACATGGTTATTTGTTCATGAAAAATCAAATTTGAGAGTGTTTTCATTAATAATAATAATAATAATAATAATAATAATGACAATAATGATGACAATAATGATGATGAAGATGATAATAATATGATTGTATTATTTGACTCCAGACCAAATGGCACGGAGAATGTTTCCAAGGACAACAAACAACACTTTATGTTTATGAGGATGATTTATATACCACATTGATGGGAAGAGTTCCTTAATTTGAATGTCTGTTGACATAATGTCATCAGTGACATTTGAAATCTTATGTTGATGTTCTATATTATTGTGCCATTATAACACCATTAGAATGTGATGGAAGGACAATAACACCTCAGTATGGCACTAATAATTAACATTAGTGCCATATTGGCAAAAAGAAAATATTACATGTTGTTCCCAATTGTGTCCTCCAGAGGGAGTCCTAATACCATTTTTTTAGACAGAATTTGTGGATTTGTGCTCACATTCTGTCTAAAAAATGGCATAATAGGCCTCAGGTGGCCAGTGTTTTTATTTAATGATAATAATAATTTGATTCCAGACCAATTAGGTAGGGAAAACTGGTTTAACACAATTTGTGGCATAAAAATGCACAGTTATTGCCATCCAGTTATGGAAAACAAAATGTATAAAGTGGTTTGATTAATGACAAAATGATCCTTATTGAGGAATACCAAATTGCGGACAGAATTTGAAGATAAGTACAGCATTCTAGGCCTCAGGTGGCAAATGTTTTACTTAATAACAATAACAATTTCATTCCAGATCTATGGAGTAGAAAGAAGAAGAAGAAGAAGAAGAAGAAGAAGAAGAAGAAGAAGAAGAAGAAGAAGAAGACTTGTGTAACACAATTGCTGGTACAAAAAGGAACAGACATGGTTATTTGTTCATGAAAAATCAAATTTGAGAGTGTTTTCATTAATAATAATAATAATAATAATAATAATGACAATAATGATGATGAAGATGATAATAATATGATTGTATTATTTGACTCCAGACCAAATGGCACGGAGAATGTTTCCAAGGACAACAAACAACACTTTATGTTTATGAGGATGATTTATATACCACATTGATGGGAAGAGTTCCTTAATTTGAATGTCTGTTGACATAATGTCATCAGTGACATTTGAAATCTTATGTTGATGTTCTATATTATTGTGCCATTATAACACCATTAGAATGTGATGGAAGGACAATAACACCTCAGTATGGCACTAATAATTAACTTTAGTGCCATATTGGCAAAAAGAAAATATTACATGTTGTTCCCAATTGTGTCCTCCAGAGGGAGTCCTAATACCATTTTTTTAGACAGAATTTGTGGATTTGTGCTCACATTCTGTCTAAAAAATGGCATAATAGGCCTCAGGTGGCCAGTGTTTTTATTTAATGATAATAATAATTTGATTCCAGACCAATTAGGTAGGGAAAACTGGTTTAACACAATTTGTGGCATAAAAATGCACAGTTATTGCCATCCAGTTATGGAAAACAAAATGTATAAAGTGGTTTGATTAATGACAAAATGATCCTTATTGAGGAATACCAAATTGCGGACAGAATTTGAAGATAAGTACAGCATTCTAGGCCTCAGGTGGCAAATGTTTTACTTAATAACAATAACAATTTCATTCCAGATCTATGGAGTAGAAAGAAGAAGAAGAAGAAGAAGAAGAAGAAGAAGAAGAAGAAGAAGAAGAAGACTTGTGTAACACAATTGCTGGTACAAAAAGGAACAGACATGGTTATTTGTTCATGAAAAATCAAATTTGAGAGTGTTTTCATTAATAATAATAATAATAATAATAATAATGACAATAATGATGATGAAGATGATAATAATATGATTGTATTATTTGACTCCAGACCAAATGGCACGGAGAATGTTTCCAAGGACAACAAACAACACTTTATGTTTATGAGGATGATTTATATACCACATTGATGGGAAGAGTTCCTTAATTTGAATGTCTGTTGACATAATGTCATCAGTGACATTTGAAATCTTATGTTGATGTTCTATATTATTGTGCCATTATAACACCATTAGAATGTGATGGAAGGACAATAACACCTCAGTATGGCACTAATAATTAACATTAGTGCCATATTGGCAAAAAGAAAATATTACATGTTGTTCCCAATTGTGTCCTCCAGAGGGAGTCCTAATACCATTTTTTTAGACAGAATTTGTGGATTTGTGCTCACATTCTGTCTAAAAAATGGCATAATAGGCCTCAGGTGGCCAGTGTTTTTATTTAATGATAATAATAATTTGATTCCAGACCAATTAGGTAGGGAAAACTGGTTTAACACAATTTGTGGCATAAAAATGCACAGTTATTGCCATCCAGTTATGGAAAACAAAATGTATAAAGTGGTTTGATTAATGACAAAATGATCCTTATTGAGGAATACCAAATTGCGGACAGAATTTGAAGATAAGTACAGCATTCTAGGCCTCAGGTGGCAAATGTTTTACTTAATAACAATAACAATTTCATTCCAGATCTATGGAGTAGAAAGAAGAAGAAGAAGAAGAAGAAGAAGAAGAAGAAGAAGAAGAAGAAGAAGAAGACGACTTGTGTAACACAATTGCTGGTACAAAAAGGAACAGACATGGTTATTTGTTCATGAAAAATCAAATTTGAGAGTGTTTTCATTAATAGTAATAATAATAATAATAATAATAATAATAATAATGACAATAATGATGACAATAATGATGATGAAGATGATAATAATATGACTGTATTATTTGACTCCAGACCAAATGGCACGGAGAATGTTTCCAAGGACAACAAACAACACTTTATGTTTATGAGGATGATTTATATACCACATTGATGGGAAGAGTTCCTTAATTTGAATGTCTGTTGACATAATGTCATCAGTGACATTTGAAATCTTATGTTGATGTTCTATATTATTGTGCCATTATAACACCATTAGAATGTGATGGAAGGACAATAACACCTCAATATGGCACTAATAATTAACATTAGTGCCATATTGGCAAAAAGAAAATATTACATGTTGTTCCCAATTGTGTCCTCCAGAGGGAGTCCTAATACCATTTTTTTAGACAGAATTTGTGGATTTGTGCTCACATTCTGTCTAAAAAATGGCATAATAGGCCTCAGGTGGCCAGTGTTTTTATTTAATGATAATAATAATTTGATTCCAGACCAATTAGGTAGGGAAAACTGGTTTAACACAATTTGTGGCATAAAAATGCACAGTTATTGCCATCCAGTTATGGAAAACAAAATGTATAAAGTGGTTTGATTAATGACAAAATGATCCTTATTGAGGAATACCAAATTGCGGACAGAATTTGAAGATAAGTACAGCATTCTAGGCCTCAGGTGGCAAATGTTTTACTTAATAACAATAACAATTTCATTCCAGATCTATGGAGTAGAAAGAAGAAGAAGAAGAAGAAGAAGAAGAAGAAGAAGAAGAAGAAGAAGAAGACTTGTGTAACACAATTGCTGGTACAAAAAGGAACAGACATGGTTATTTGTTCATGAAAAATCAAATTTGAGAGTGTTTTCATTAATAATAATAATAATAATAATAATAATAATGACAATAATGATGACAATAATGATGATGAAGATGATAATAATATGATTGTATTATTTGACTCCAGACCAAATGGCACGGAGAATGTTTCCAAAGACAACAAACAACACTTTATGTTTATGAGGATGATTTATATACCACATTGATGGGAAGAGTTCCTTAATTTGAATGTCTGTTGACATAATGTCATCAGTGACATTTGAAATCTTATGTTGATGTTCTATATTATTGTGCCATTATAACACCATTAGAATGTGATGGAAGGACAATAACACCTCAATATGGCACTAATAATTAACATTAGTGCCATATTGGCAAAAAGAAAATATTACATGTTGTTCCCAATTGTGTCCTCCAGAGGGAGTCCTAATACCATTTTTTTAGACAGAATTTGTGGATTTGTGCTCACATTCTGTCTAAAAAATGGCATAATAGGCCTCAGGTGGCCAGTGTTTTTATTTAATGATAATAATAATTTGATTCCAGACCAATTAGGTAGGGAAAACTGGTTTAACACAATTTGTGGCATAAAAATGCACAGTTATTGCCATCCAGTTATGGAAAACAAAATGTATAAAGTGGTTTGATTAATGACAAAATGATCCTTATTGAGGAATACCAAATTGCGGACAGAATTTGAAGATAAGTACAGCATTCTAGGCCTCAGGTGGCAAATGTTTTACTTAATAACAATAACAATTTCATTCCAGATCTATGGAGTAGAAAGAAGAAGAAGAAGAAGAAGAAGAAGAAGAAGAAGAAGAAGAAGAAGAAGACTTGTGTAACACAATTGCTGGTACAAAAAGGAACAGACATGGTTATTTGTTCATGAAAAATCAAATTTGAGAGTGTTTTCATTAATAATAATAATAATAATAATAATAATGACAATAATGATGATGAAGATGATAATAATATGATTGTATTATTTGACTCCAGACCAAATGGCACGGAGAATGTTTCCAAGGACAACAAACAACACTTTATGTTTATGAGGATGATTTATATACCACATTGATGGGAAGAGTTCCTTAATTTGAATGTCTGTTGACATAATGTCATCAGTGACATTTGAAATCTTATGTTGATGTTCTATATTATTGTGCCATTATAACACCATTAGAATGTGATGGAAGGACAATAACACCTCAGTATGGCACTAATAATTAACATTAGTGCCATATTGGCAAAAAGAAAATATTACATGTTGTTCCCAATTGTGTCCTCCAGAGGGAGTCCTAATACCATTTTTTTAGACAGAATTTGTGGATTTGTGCTCACATTCTGTCTAAAAAATGGCATAATAGGCCTCAGGTGGCCAGTGTTTTTATTTAATGATAATAATAATTTGATTCCAGACCAATTAGGTAGGGAAAACTGGTTTAACACAATTTGTGGCATAAAAATGCACAGTTATTGCCATCCAGTTATGGAAAACAAAATGTATAAAGTGGTTTGATTAATGACAAAATGATCCTTATTGAGGAATACCAAATTGCGGACAGAATTTGAAGATAAGTACAGCATTCTAGGCCTCAGGTGGCAAATGTTTTACTTAATAACAATAACAATTTCATTCCAGATCTATGGAGTAGAAAGAAGAAGAAGAAGAAGAAGAAGAAGAAGAAGAAGAAGAAGAAGAAGACGACTTGTGTAACACAATTGCTGGTACAAAAAGGAACAGACATGGTTATTTGTTCATGAAAAATCAAATTTGAGAGTGTTTTCATTAATAGTAATAATAATAATAATAATAATAATAATAATAATGACAATAATGATGACAATAATGATGATGAAGATGATAATAATATGACTGTATTATTTGACTCCAGACCAAATGGCACGGAGAATGTTTCCAAGGACAACAAACAACACTTTATGTTTATGAGGATGATTTATATACCACATTGATGGGAAGAGTTCCTTAATTTGAATGTCTGTTGACATAATGTCATCAGTGACATTTGAAATCTTATGTTGATGTTCTATATTATTGTGCCATTATAACACCATTAGAATGTGATGGATGGACAATAACACCTCAATATGGCACTAATAATTAACATTAGTGCCATATTGGCAAAAAGAAAATATTACATGTTGTTCCCAATTGTGTCCTCCAGAGGGAGTCCTAATACCATTTTTTTAGACAGAATTTGTGGATTTGTGCTCACATTCTGTCTAAAACATGGCATAATAGGCCTCAGGTGGCCAGTGTTTTTATTTAATGATAATAATAATTTGATTCCAGACCAATTAGGTAGGGAAAACTGGTTTAACACAATTTGTGGCATAAAAATGCACAGTTATTTCCATCCAGTTATGGAAAACAAAATGTATAAAGTGGTTTGATTAATGACAAAATGATCCTTATTGAGGAATACCAAATTGCGGACAGAATTTGAAGATAAGTACAGCATTCTAGGCCTCAGGTGGCAAATGTTTTACTTAATAACAATAACAATTTCATTCCAGATCTATGGAGTAGAAAGAAGAAGAAGAAGAAGAAGAAGAAGAAGAAGAAGAAGAAGAAGAAGAAGACTTGTGTAACACAATTGCTGGTACAAAAAGGAACAGACATGGTTATTTGTTCATGAAAAATCAAATTTGAGAGTGTTTTCATTAATAATAATAATAATAATAATAATAATAATGACAATAATGATGACAATAATGATGATGAAGATGATAATAATATGATTGTATTATTTGACTCCATACCAAATGGCACGGAGAATGTTTCCAAGGACAACAAACAACACTTTATGTTTATGAGGATGATTTATATACCACATTGATGGGAAGAGTTCCTTAATTTGAATGTCTGTTGACATAATGTCATCAGTGACATTTGAAATCTTATGTTGATGTTCTATATTATTGTGCCATTATAACACCATTAGAATGTGATGGAAGGACAATAACACCTCAATATGGCACTAATAATTAACATTAGTGCCATATTGGCAAAAAGAAAATATTACATGTTGTTCCCAATTGTGTCCTCCAGAGGGAGTCCTAATACCATTTTTTTAGACAGAATTTGTGGATTTGTGCTCACATTCTGTCTAAAAAATGGCATAATAGGCCTCAGGTGGCCAGTGTTTTTATTTAATGATAATAATAATTTGATTCCAGACCAATTAGGTAGGGAAAACTGGTTTAACACAATTTGTGGCATAAAAATGCACAGTTATTGCCATCCAGTTATGGAAAACAAAATGTATAAAGTGGTTTGATTAATGACAAAATGATCCTTATTGAGGAATACCAAATTGCGGACAGAATTTGAAGATAAGTACAGCATTCTAGGCCTCAGGTGGCAAATGTTTTACTTAATAACAATAACAATTTCATTCCAGATCTATGGAGTAGAAAGAAGAAGAAGAAGAAGAAGAAGAAGAAGAAGAAGAAGAAGAAGACTTGTGTAACACAATTGCTGGTACAAAAAGGAACAGACATGGTTATTTGTTCATGAAAAATCAAATTTGAGAGTGTTTTCATTAATAATAATAATAATAATAATAATAATAATAATGATGACAATAATGATGATGAAGATGATAATAATATGATTATATTATTTGACTCCAGACCAAATGGCACGGAGAATGTTTCCAAGGACAACAAACAACACTTTATGTTTATGAGGATGATTTATATACCACATTGATGGGAAGAGTTCCTTAATTTGAATGTCTGTTGACATAATGTCATCAGTGACATTTGAAATCTTATGTTGATGTTCTATATTATTGTGCCATTATAACACCATTAGAATGTGATGGAAGGACAATAACACCTCAATATGGCACTAATAATTAACATTAGTGCCATATTGGCAAAAAGAAAATATTACATGTTGTTCCCAATTGTGTCCTCCAGAGGGAGTCCTAATACCATTTTTTTTAGACAGTATTTGTGGATTTGTGCTCACATTCTGTCTAAAAAATGGCATAATAGGCCTCAGGTGGCCAGTGTTTTTATTTAATGATAATAATAATTTGATTCCAGACCAATTAGGTAGGGAAAACTGGTTTAACACAATTTGTGGCATAAAAATGCACAGTTATTGCCATCCAGTTATGGAAAACAAAATGTATAAAGTGGTTTGATTAATGACAAAATGATCCTTATTGAGGAATACCAAATTGCGGACAGAATTTGAAGATAAGTACAGCATTCTAGGCCTCAGGTGGCAAATGTTTTACTTAATAACAATAACAATTTCATTCCAGATCTATGGAGTAGAAAGAAGAAGAAGAAGAAGAAGAAGAAGAAGAAGACTTGTGTAACACAATTGCTGGTACAAAAAGGAACAGACATGGTTATTTGTTCATGAAAAATCAAATTTGAGAGTGTTTTCATTAATAATAATAATAATAATAATAATAATAATAATAATGACAATAATGATGACAATAATGATGATGAAGATGATAATAATATGATTGTATCATTTGACTCCAGACCAAATGGCACGGAGAATGTTTCCAAGGACAACAAACAACACTTTATGTTTATGAGGATGATTTATATACCACATTGATGGGAAGAGTTCCTTAATTTGAATGTCTGTTGACATAATGTCATCAGTGACATTTGAAATCTTATGTTGATGTTCTATATTATTGTGCCATTATAACACCATTAGAATGTGATGGAAGGACAATAACACCTCAGTATGGCACTAATAATTAACATTAGTGCCATATTGGCAAAAAGAAAATATTACATGTTGTTCCCAATTGTGTCCTCCAGAGGGAGGCCTAATACCATTTTTTTAGACAGAATTTGTGGATTTGTGCTCACATTCTGTCTAAAAAATGGCATAATAGGCCTCAGGTGGCCAGTGTTTTTATTTAATGATAATAATAATTTGATTCCAGACCAATTAGGTAGGGAAAACTGGTTTAACACAATTTGTGGCATAAAAATGCACAGTTATTTCCATCCAGTTATGGAAAACAAAATGTATAAAGTGGTTTGATTAATGACAAAATGATCCTTATTGAGGAATACCAAATTGCGGACAGAATTTGAAGATAAGTACAGCATTCTAGGCCTCAGGTGGCAAATGTTTTACTTAATAACAATAACAATTTCATTCCAGATCTATGGAGTAGAAAGAAGAAGAAGAAGAAGAAGAAGAAGAAGAAGAAGAAGAAGAAGAAGAAGACTTGTGTAACACAATTGCTGGTACAAAAAGGAACAGACATGGTTATTTGTTCATGAAAAATCAAATTTGAGAGTGTTTTCATTAATAATAATAATAATAATAATAATAATAATGACAATAATGATGACAATAATGATGATGAAGATGATAATAATATGATTGTATTATTTGACTCCAGACCAAATGGCACGGAGAATGTTTCCAAAGACAACAAACAACACTTTATGTTTATGAGGATGATTTATATACCACATTGATGGGAAGAGTTCCTTAATTTGAATGTCTGTTGACATAATGTCATCAGTGACATTTGAAATCTTATGTTGATGTTCTATATTATTGTGCCATTATAACACCATTAGAATGTGATGGAAGGACAATAACACCTCAATATGGCACTAATAATTAACATTAGTGCCATATTGGCAAAAAGAAAATATTACATGTTGTTCCCAATTGTGTCCTCCAGAGGGAGTCCTAATACCATTTTTTTAGACAGAATTTGTGGATTTGTGCTCACATTCTGTCTAAAAAATGGCATAATAGGCCTCAGGTGGCCAGTGTTTTTATTTAATGATAATAATAATTTGATTCCAGACCAATTAGGTAGGGAAAACTGGTTTAACACAATTTGTGGCATAAAAATGCACAGTTATTGCCATCCAGTTATGGAAAACAAAATGTATAAAGTGGTTTGATTAATGACAAAATGATCCTTATTGAGGAATACCAAATTGCGGACAGAATTTGAAGATAAGTACAGCATTCTAGGCCTCAGGTGGCAAATGTTTTACTTAATAACAATAACAATTTCATTCCAGATCTATGGAGTAGAAAGAAGAAGAAGAAGAAGAAGAAGAAGAAGAAGAAGAAGAAGAAGACTTGTGTAACACAATTGCTGGTACAAAAAGGAACAGACATGGTTATTTGTTCATGAAAAATCAAATTTGAGAGTGTTTTCATTAATAATAATAATAATAATAATAATAATGACAATAATGATGATGAAGATGATAATAATATGATTGTATTATTTGACTCCAGACCAAATGGCACGGAGAATGTTTCCAAGGACAACAAACAACACTTTATGTTTATGAGGATGATTTATATACCACATTGATGGGAAGAGTTCCTTAATTTGAATGTCTGTTGACATAATGTCATCAGTGACATTTGAAATCTTATGTTGATGTTCTATATTATTGTGCCATTATAACACCATTAGAATGTGATGGAAGGACAATAACACCTCAGTATGGCACTAATAATTAACATTAGTGCCATATTGGCAAAAAGAAAATATTACATGTTGTTCCCAATTGTGTCCTCCAGAGGGAGTCCTAATACCATTTTTTTAGACAGAATTTGTGGATTTGTGCTCACATTCTGTCTAAAAAATGGCATAATAGGCCTCAGGTGGCCAGTGTTTTTATTTAATGATAATAATAATTTGATTCCAGACCAATTAGGTAGGGAAAACTGGTTTAACACAATTTGTGGCATAAAAATGCACAGTTATTGCCATCCAGTTATGGAAAACAAAATGTATAAAGTGGTTTGATTAATGACAAAATGATCCTTATTGAGGAATACCAAATTGCGGACAGAATTTGAAGATAAGTACAGCATTCTAGGCCTCAGGTGGCAAATGTTTTACTTAATAACAATAACAATTTCATTCCAGATCTATGGAGTAGAAAGAAGAAGAAGAAGAAGAAGAAGAAGAAGAAGAAGAAGAAGAAGAAGACGACTTGTGTAACACAATTGCTGGTACAAAAAGGAACAGACATGGTTATTTGTTCATGAAAAATCAAATTTGAGAGTGTTTTCATTAATAGTAATAATAATAATAATAATAATAATAATAATAATGACAATAATGATGACAATAATGATGATGAAGATGATAATAATATGACTGTATTATTTGACTCCAGACCAAATGGCACGGAGAATGTTTCCAAGGACAACAAACAACACTTTATGTTTATGAGGATGATTTATATACCACATTGATGGGAAGAGTTCCTTAATTTGAATGTCTGTTGACATAATGTCATCAGTGACATTTGAAATCTTATGTTGATGTTCTATATTATTGTGCCATTATAACACCATTAGAATGTGATGGATGGACAATAACACCTCAATATGGCACTAATAATTAACATTAGTGCCATATTGGCAAAAAGAAAATATTACATGTTGTTCCCAATTGTGTCCTCCAGAGGGAGTCCTAATACCATTTTTTTAGACAGAATTTGTGGATTTGTGCTCACATTCTGTCTAAAACATGGCATAATAGGCCTCAGGTGGCCAGTGTTTTTATTTAATGATAATAATAATTTGATTCCAGACCAATTAGGTAGGGAAAACTGGTTTAACACAATTTGTGGCATAAAAATGCACAGTTATTTCCATCCAGTTATGGAAAACAAAATGTATAAAGTGGTTTGATTAATGACAAAATGATCCTTATTGAGGAATACCAAATTGCGGACAGAATTTGAAGATAAGTACAGCATTCTAGGCCTCAGGTGGCAAATGTTTTACTTAATAACAATAACAATTTCATTCCAGATCTATGGAGTAGAAAGAAGAAGAAGAAGAAGAAGAAGAAGAAGAAGAAGAAGAAGACTTGTGTAACACAATTGCTGGTACAAAAAGGAACAGACATGGTTATTTGTTCATGAAAAATCAAATTTGAGAGTGTTTTCATTAATAATAATAATAATAATAATAATAATAATGACAATAATGATGACAATAATGATGATGAAGATGATAATAATATGATTGTATTATTTGACTCCATACCAAATGGCACGGAGAATGTTTCCAAGGACAACAAACAACACTTTATGTTTATGAGGATGATTTATATACCACATTGATGGGAAGAGTTCCTTAATTTGAATGTCTGTTGACATAATGTCATCAGTGACATTTGAAATCTTATGTTGATGTTCTATATTATTGTGCCATTATAACACCATTAGAATGTGATGGAAGGACAATAACACCTCAATATGGCACTAATAATTAACATTAGTGCCATATTGGCAAAAAGAAAATATTACATGTTGTTCCCAATTGTGTCCTCCAGAGGGAGTCCTAATACCATTTTTTTAGACAGAATTTGTGGATTTGTGCTCACATTCTGTCTAAAAAATGGCATAATAGGCCTCAGGTGGCCAGTGTTTTTATTTAATGATAATAATAATTTGATTCCAGACCAATTAGGTAGGGAAAACTGGTTTAACACAATTTGTGGCATAAAAATGCACAGTTATTGCCATCCAGTTATGGAAAACAAAATGTATAAAGTGGTTTGATTAATGACAAAATGATCCTTATTGAGGAATACCAAATTGCGGACAGAATTTGAAGATAAGTACAGCATTCTAGGCCTCAGGTGGCAAATGTTTTACTTAATAACAATAACAATTTCATTCCAGATCTATGGAGTAGAAAGAAGAAGAAGAAGAAGAAGAAGAAGAAGAAGAAGAAGAAGAAGACTTGTGTAACACAATTGCTGGTACAAAAAGGAACAGACATGGTTATTTGTTCATGAAAAATCAAATTTGAGAGTGTTTTCATTAATAATAATAATAATAATAATAATAATAATAATGATGACAATAATGATGATGAAGATGATAATAATATGATTATATTATTTGACTCCAGACCAAATGGCACGGAGAATGTTTCCAAGGACAACAAACAACACTTTATGTTTATGAGGATGATTTATATACCACATTGATGGGAAGAGTTCCTTAATTTGAATGTCTGTTGACATAATGTCATCAGTGACATTTGAAATCTTATGTTGATGTTCTATATTATTGTGCCATTATAACACCATTAGAATGTGATGGAAGGACAATAACACCTCAATATGGCACTAATAATTAACATTAGTGCCATATTGGCAAAAAGAAAATATTACATGTTGTTCCCAATTGTGTCCTCCAGAGGGAGTCCTAATACCATTTTTTTTAGACAGTATTTGTGGATTTGTGCTCACATTCTGTCTAAAAAATGGCATAATAGGCCTCAGGTGGCCAGTGTTTTTATTTAATGATAATAATAATTTGATTCCAGACCAATTAGGTAGGGAAAACTGGTTTAACACAATTTGTGGCATAAAAATGCACAGTTATTGCCATCCAGTTATGGAAAACAAAATGTATAAAGTGGTTTGATTAATGACAAAATGATCCTTATTGAGGAATACCAAATTGCGGACAGAATTTGAAGATAAGTACAGCATTCTAGGCCTCAGGTGGCAAATGTTTTACTTAATAACAATAACAATTTCATTCCAGATCTATGGAGTAGAAAGAAGAAGAAGAAGAAGAAGAAGAAGAAGAAGACTTGTGTAACACAATTGCTGGTACAAAAAGGAACAGACATGGTTATTTGTTCATGAAAAATCAAATTTGAGAGTGTTTTCATTAATAATAATAATAATAATAATAATAATAATAATAATGACAATAATGATGACAATAATGATGATGAAGATGATAATAATATGATTGTATCATTTGACTCCAGACCAAATGGCACGGAGAATGTTTCCAAGGACAACAAACAACACTTTATGTTTATGAGGATGATTTATATACCACATTGATGGGAAGAGTTCCTTAATTTGAATGTCTGTTGACATAATGTCATCAGTGACATTTGAAATCTTATGTTGATGTTCTATATTATTGTGCCATTATAACACCATTAGAATGTGATGGAAGGACAATAACACCTCAGTATGGCACTAATAATTAACATTAGTGCCATATTGGCAAAAAGAAAATATTACATGTTGTTCCCAATTGTGTCCTCCAGAGGGAGGCCTAATACCATTTTTTTAGACAGAATTTGTGGATTTGTGCTCACATTCTGTCTAAAAAATGGCATAATAGGCCTCAGGTGGCCAGTGTTTTTATTTAATGATAATAATAATTTGATTCCAGACCAATTAGGTAGGGAAAACTGGTTTAACACAATTTGTGGCATAAAAATGCACAGTTATTTCCATCCAGTTATGGAAAACAAAATGTATAAAGTGGTTTGATTAATGACAAAATGATCCTTATTGAGGAATACCAAATTGCGGACAGAATTTGAAGATAAGTACAGCATTCTAGGCCTCAGGTGGCAAATGTTTTACTTAATAACAATAACAATTTCATTCCAGATCTATGGAGTAGAAAGAAGAAGAAGAAGAAGAAGAAGAAGAAGAAGAAGAAGAAGAAGAAGAAGACTTGTGTAACACAATTGCTGGTACAAAAAGGAACAGACATGGTTATTTGTTCATGAAAAATCAAATTTGAGAGTGTTTTCATTAATAATAATAATAATAATAATAATAATAATGACAATAATGATGACAATAATGATGATGAAGATGATAATAATATGATTGTATTATTTGACTCCAGACCAAATGGCACGGAGAATGTTTCCAAAGACAACAAACAACACTTTATGTTTATGAGGATGATTTATATACCACATTGATGGGAAGAGTTCCTTAATTTGAATGTCTGTTGACATAATGTCATCAGTGACATTTGAAATCTTATGTTGATGTTCTATATTATTGTGCCATTATAACACCATTAGAATGTGATGGAAGGACAATAACACCTCAATATGGCACTAATAATTAACATTAGTGCCATATTGGCAAAAAGAAAATATTACATGTTGTTCCCAATTGTGTCCTCCAGAGGGAGTCCTAATACCATTTTTTTAGACAGAATTTGTGGATTTGTGCTCACATTCTGTCTAAAAAATGGCATAATAGGCCTCAGGTGGCCAGTGTTTTTATTTAATGATAATAATAATTTGATTCCAGACCAATTAGGTAGGGAAAACTGGTTTAACACAATTTGTGGCATAAAAATGCACAGTTATTGCCATCCAGTTATGGAAAACAAAATGTATAAAGTGGTTTGATTAATGACAAAATGATCCTTATTGAGGAATACCAAATTGCGGACAGAATTTGAAGATAAGTACAGCATTCTAGGCCTCAGGTGGCAAATGTTTTACTTAATAACAATAACAATTTCATTCCAGATCTATGGAGTAGAAAGAAGAAGAAGAAGAAGAAGAAGAAGAAGAAGAAGAAGAAGAAGACTTGTGTAACACAATTGCTGGTACAAAAAGGAACAGACATGGTTATTTGTTCATGAAAAATCAAATTTGAGAGTGTTTTCATTAATAATAATAATAATAATAATAATAATAATAATAATGATGACAATAATGATGATGAAGATGATAATAATATGATTATATTATTTGACTCCAGACCAAATGGCACGGAGAATGTTTCCAAGGACAACAAACAACACTTTATGTTTATGAGGATGATTTATATACCACATTGATGGGAAGAGTTCCTTAATTTGAATGTCTGTTGACATAATGTCATCAGTGACATTTGAAATCTTATGTTGATGTTCTATATTATTGTGCCATTATAACACCATTAGAATGTGATGGAAGGACAATAACACCTCAGTATGGCACTAATAATTAACATTAGTGCCATATTGGCAAAAAGAAAATATTACATGTTGTTCCCAATTGTGTCCTCCAGAGGGAGTCCTAATACCATTTTTTTAGACAGAATTTGTGGATTTGTGCTCACATTCTGTCTAAAAAATGGCATAATAGGCCTCAGGTGGCCAGTGTTTTTATTTAATGATAATAATAATTTGATTCCAGACCAATTAGGTAGGGAAAACTGGTTTAACACAATTTGTGGCATAAAAATGCACAGTTATTGCCATCCAGTTATGGAAAACAAAATGTATAAAGTGGTTTGATTAATGACAAAATGATCCTTATTGAGGAATACCAAATTGCGGACAGAATTTGAAGATAAGTACAGCATTCTAGGCCTCAGGTGGCAAATGTTTTACTTAATAACAATAACAATTTCATTCCAGATCTATGGAGTAGAAAGAAGAAGAAGAAGAAGAAGAAGAAGAAGAAGAAGAAGAAGAAGAAGAAGAAGAAGAAGAAGAAGACTTGTGTAACACAATTGCTGGTACAAAAAGGAACAGACATGGTTATTTGTTCATGAAAAATCAAATTTGAGAGTGTTTTCATTAATAATAATAATAATAATAATAATAATAATGACAATAATGATGACAATAATGATGATGAAGATGATAATAATATGATTGTATTATTTGACTCTAGACCAAATGGCACGGAGAATGTTTCCAAGGACAACAAACAACACTTTATGTTTATGAGGATGATTTATATACCACATTGATGGGAAGAGTTCCTTAATTTGAATGTCTGTTGACATAATGTCATCAGTGACATTTGAAATCTTATGTTGATGTTCTATATTATTGTGCCATTATAACACCATTAGAATGTGATGGAAGGACAATAACACCTCAATATGGCACTAATAATTAACATTAGTGCCATATTGGCAAAAAGAAAATATTACATGTTGTTCCCAATTGTGTCCTCCAGAGGGAGTCCTAATACCATTTTTTTAGACAGAATTTGTGGCTTTGTGCTCACATTCTGTCTAAAAAATGGCATAATAGGCCTCAGGTGGCCAGTGTTTTTATTTAATGATAATAATAATTTGATTCCACAACAATTAGGTAGGGAAAACTGGTTTAACACAATTTGTGGCATAAAAATGCACAGTTATTGCCATCCAGTTATGGAAAACAAAATGTATAAAGTGGTTTGATTAATGACAAAATGATCCTTATTGAGGAATACCAAATTGCGGACAGAATTTGAAGATAAGTACAGCATTCTAGGCCTCAGGTGGCAAATGTTTTACTTAATAACAATAACAATTTCATTCCAGATCTATGGAGTAGAAAGAAGAAGAAGAAGAAGAAGAAGAAGAAGAAGAAGAAGAAGAAGACTTGTGTAACACAATTGCTGGTACAAAAAGGAACAGACATGGTTATTTGTTCATGAAAAATCAAATTTGAGAGTGTTTTCATTAATAATAATAATAATAATAATAATAATAATGACAATAATGATGACAATAATGATGATGAAGATGATAATAATATGATTGTATTATTTGACTCCAGACCAAATGGCACGGAGAATGTTTCCAAGGACAACAAACAACACTTTATGTTTATGAGGATGATTTATATACCACATTGATGGGAAGAGTTCCTTAATTTGAATGTCTGTTGACATAATGTCATCAGTGACATTTGAAATCTTATGTTGATGTTCTATATTATTGTGCCATTATAACACCATTAGAATGTGATGGAAGGACAATAACACCTCAGTATGGCACTAATAATTAACATTAGTGCCATATTGGCAAAAAGAAAATATTACATGTTGTTCCCAATTGTGTCCTCCAGAGGGAGTCCTAATACCATTTTTTTAGACAGAATTTGTGGATTTGTGCTCACATTCTGTCTAAAAAATGGCATAATAGGCCTCAGGTGGCCAGTGTTTTTATTTAATGATAATAATAATTTGATTCCAGACCAATTAGGTAGGGAAAACTGGTTTAACACAATTTGTGGCATGAAAATGCACAGTTATTGCCATCCAGTTATGGAAAACAAAATGTATAAAGTGGTTTGATTAATGACAAAATGATCCTTATTGAGGAATACCAAATTGCGGACAGAATTTGAAGATAAGTACAGCATTCTAGGCCTCAGGTGGCAAATGTTTTACTTAATAACAATAACAATTTCATTCCAGATCTATGGAGTAGAAAGAAGAAGAAGAAGAAGAAGAAGAAGAAGAAGAAGAAGAAGAAGAAGAAGAAGAAGAAGAAGACTTGTGTAACACAATTGCTGGTACAAAAAGGAACAGACATGGTTATTTGTTCATGAAAAATCAAATTTGAGAGTGTTTTCATTAATAATAATAATAATAATAATAATAATAATAATAATGACAATAATGATGACAATAATGATGATGAAGATGATAATAATATGATTGTATTATTTGACTCTAGACCAAATGGCACGGAGAATGTTTCCAAGGACAACAAACAACACTTTATGTTTATGAGGATGATTTATATACCACATTGATGGGAAGAGTTCCTTAATTTGAATGTCTGTTGACATAATGTCATCAGTGACATTTGAAATCTTATGTTGATGTTCTATATTATTGTGCCATTATAACACCATTAGAATGTGATGGAAGGACAATAACACCTCAATATGGCACTAATAATTAACATTAGTGCCATATTGGCAAAAAGAAAATATTACATGTTGTTCCCAATTGTGTCCTCCAGAGGGAGTCCTAATACCATTTTTTTAGACAGAATTTGTGGCTTTGTGCTCACATTCTGTCTAAAAAATGGCATAATAGGCCTCAGGTGGCCAGTGTTTTTATTTAATGATAATAATAATTTGATTCCACACCAATTAGGTAGGGAAAACTGGTTTAACACAATTTGTGGCATAAAAATGCACAGTTATTGCCATCCAGTTATGGAAAACAAAATGTATAAAGTGGTTTGATTAATGACAAAATGATCCTTATTGAGGAATACCAAATTGCGGACAGAATTTGAAGATAAGTACAGCATTCTAGGCCTCAGGTGGCAAATGTTTTACTTAATAACAATAACAATTTCATTCCAGATCTATGGAGTAGAAAGAAGAAGAAGAAGAAGAAGAAGAAGAAGAAGAAGAAGAAGACTTGTGTAACACAATTGCTGGTACAAAAAGGAACAGACATGGTTATTTGTTCATGAAAAATCAAATTTGAGAGTGTTTTCATTAATAATAATAATAATAATAATAATAATAATAATAATAATAATAATAATAATAATGACAATAATGACGACAATAATGATGATGAAGATGATAATAATATAATTGTATTATTTGACTTCAGACCAAATGGCACGGAGAATGTTTCCAAGGACAACAAACAACACTTTATGTTTATGAGGATGATTTATATACCACATTGATGGGAAGAGTTCCTTAATTTGAATGTCTGTTGACATAATGTCATCAGTGACATTTGAAATCTTATGTTGATGTTCTATATTATTGTGCCATTATAACACCATTAGAATGTGATGGAAGGACAATAACACCTCAATATGGCACTAATAATTAACATTAGTGCCATATTGGCAAAAAGAAAATATTACATGTTGTTCCCAATTGTGTCCTCCAGAGGGAGTCCTAATACCATTTTTTTAGACAGAATTTGTGGCTTTGTGCTCACATTCTGTCTAAAAAATGGCATAATAGGCCTCAGGTGGCCAGTGTTTTTATTTAATGATAATAATAATTTGATTCCAGACCAATTAGGTAAGGAAAACTGGTTTAACACAATTTGTGGCATAAAAATGCACAGTTATTGCCATCCAGTTATGGAAAACAAAATGTATAAAGTGGTTTGATTAATGACAAAATGATCCTTATTGAGGAATACCAAATTGCGGACAGAATTTGAAGATAAGTACAGCATTCTAGGCCTCAGGTGGCAAATGTTTTACTTAATAACAATAACAATTTCATTCCAGATCTATGGAGTAGAAAGAAGAAGAAGAAGAAGAAGAAGAAGAAGAAGAAGAAGAAGAAGAAGAAGAAGAAGAAGACTTGTGTAACACAATTGCTGGTACAAAAAGGAACAGACATGGTTATTTGTTCATGAAAAATCAAATTTGAGAGTGTTTTCATTAATAATAATAATAATAATAATAATAATAATGACAATAATGATGACAATAATGATGATGAAGATGATAATAATATGATTGTATTATTTGACTCCAGACCAAATGGCACGGAGAATGTTTCCAAGGACAACAAACAACACTTTATGTTTATGAGGATGATTTATATACCACATTGATGGGAAGAGTTCCTTAATTTGAATGTCTGTTGACATAATGTCATCAGTGACATTTGAAATCTTATGTTGATGTTCTATATTATTGTGCCATTATAACACCATTAGAATGTGATGGAAGGACAATAACACCTCAATATGGCTCTAATAATTAACATTAGTGCCATATTGGCAAAAAGAAAATATTACATGTTGTTCCCAATTGTGTCCTCCAGAGGGAGTCCTAATACCATTTTTTTAGACAGAATTTGTGGCTTTGTGCTCACATTCTGTCTAAAAAATGGCATAATAGGCCTCAGGTGGCCAGTGTTTTTATTTAATGATAATAATAATTTGATTCCAGACCAATTAGGTAGGGAAAACTGGTTTAACACAATTTGTGGCATAAAAATGCACAGTTATTGCCATCCAGTTATGGAAAACAAAATGTATAAAGTGGTTTGATTAATGACAAAATGATCCTTATTGAGGAATACCAAATTGCTGACAGAATTTGAAGATAAGTACAGCATTCTAGGCCTCAGGTGGCAAATGTTTTACTTAATAACAATAACAATTTCATTCCAGATCTATGGAGTAGAAAGAAGAAGAAGAAGAAGAAGAAGAAGAAGAAGAAGAAGAAGAAGAAGAAGAAGAAGAAGAAGAAGAAGAAGACTTGTGTAACACAATTGCTGGTACAAAAAGGAACAGACATGGTTATTTGTTCATGAAAAATCAAATTTGAGAGTGTTTTCATTAATAATAATAATAATAATAATAATAATAATAATAATAATAATAATAATAATGACAATAATGATGACAATAATGATGATGAAGATGATAATAATATGATTGTATTATTTGACTCCAGACCAAATGGCACGGAGAATGTTTCCAAGGACAACAAACAACACTTTATGTTTATGAGGATGATTTATATACCACATTGATGGGAAGAGTTCCTTAATTTGAATGTCTGTTGACATAATGTCATCAGTGACATTTGAAATCTTATGTTGATGTTCTATATTATTGTGCCATTATAACACCATTAGAATGTGATGGAAGGACAATAACACCTCAATATGGCACTAATAATTAACATTAGTGCCATATTGGCAAAAAGAAAATATTACATGTTGTTCCCAATTGTGTCCTCCAGAGGGAGTCCTAATACCATTTTTTTAGACAGAATTTGTGGCTTTGTGCTCACATTCTGTCTAAAAAATGGCATAATAGGCCTCAGGTGGCCAGTGTTTTTATTTAATGATAATAATAATTTGATTCCAGACCAATTAGGTAGGGAAAACTGGTTTAACACAATTTGTGGCATAAAAATGCACAGTTATTGCCATCCAGTTATGGAAAACAAAATGTATAAAGTGGTTTGATTAATGACAAAATGATCCTTATTGAGGAATACCAAATTGCGGACAGAATTTGAAGATAAGTACAGCATTCTAGGCCTCAGGTGGCAAATGTTTTACTTAATAACAATAACAATTTCATTCCAGATCTATGGAGTAGAAAGAAGAAGAAGAAGAAGAAGAAGAAGAAGAAGAAGAAGAAGACTTGTGTAACACAATTGCTGGTACAAAAAGGAACAGACATGGTTATTTGTTCATGAAAAATCAAATTTGAGAGTGTTTTCATTAATAATAATAATAATAATAATAATAATAATAATAATAATAATAATAATAATAATGACAATAATGATGACAATAATGATGATGAAGATGATAATAATATGATTGTATTATTTGACTCCAGACCAAATGGCACGGAGAATGTTTCCAAGGACAACAAACAACACTTTATGTTTATGAGGATGATTTATATACCACATTGATGGGAAGAGTTCCTTAATTTGAATGTCTGTTGACATAATGTCATCAGTGACATTTGAAATCTTATGTTGATGTTCTATATTATTGTGCCATTATAACACCATTAGAATGTGATGGAAGGACAATAACACCTCAGTATGGCACTAATAATTAACATTAGTGCCATATTGGCAAAAAGAAAATATTACATGTTGTTCCCAATTGTGTCCTCCAGAGGGAGTCCTAATACCATTTTTTTAGACAGAATTTGTGGATTTGTGCTCACATTCTGTCTAAAAAATGGCATAATAGGCCTCAGGTGGCCAGTGTTTTTATTTAATGATAATAATAATTTGATTCCAGACCAATTAGGTAGGGAAAACTGGTTTAACACAATTTGTGGCATAAAAATGCACAGTTATTTCCATCCAGTTATGGAAAACAAAATGTATGAAGTGGTTTGATTAATGACAAAATGATCCTTATTGAGGAATACCAAATTGCGGACAGAATTTGAAGATAAGTACAGCATTCTAGGCCTCAGGTGGCAAATGTTTTACTTAATAACAATAACAATTTCATTCCAGATCTATGGAGTAGAAAGAAGAAGAAGAAGAAGAAGAAGAAGAAGAAGAAGACTTGTGTAACACAATTGCTGGTACAAAAAGGAACAGACATGGTTATTTGTTCATGAAAAATCAAATTTGAGAGTGTTTTCATTAATAATAATAATAATAATAATAATAATAATAATAATAATAATAATAATAATAATAATAATAATAATAATGATGATGAAGATTATAATAACATGATTGTATTATTTTACTCCAGACCAAATGGCACGGAGAATGTTTCCAAGGACAACAAACAACACTTTATCTTTATGAGGATGATTTATATACCACATTGATGGGAAGAGTTCCTTAATTTGAATGTCTGTTGACATAATGTCATCAGTGACATTTGAAATCTTATGTTGATGTTCTATATTATTGTGCCATTATAACACCATTAGAATGTGATGGAAGGACAATAACACCTCAATATGGCACTAATAATTAACATGGTATTGTAATGTCAATTATTGACCTCAGTTCTTTGTATGTTCGTTATACTGATTACCTTTGTGATGTTATTGTGATGGTCCCGTGTGTCCCCGGCCAAGTCTGAGAGGTGTGTCTGGCAGTATTAGCACTTATATGCCCTACCCAGCGGAGCAAGCTCCTGATCCTAACCATAGTAATTTCCTTGCCTAGGCCCAATTGGGGTAGACAGAGGTTGATAATATTCTCACCGAGGGATTTGAATCCTAACCACAACCATTTGGATTATTATGGATTTTAAATTGATTAAGTCTGTTGTGGGATTCTTTAAATAATTGACAAATGCTAAAAAGAACAATGCAAATAAGTAAATACAGGGCAAAATAATGTAGTTGTATCCAGAACGGTTTAATATAAATTCATGTATGTACACAAGGATTTAAATCAACCAATTCATGAATATACAGCATGAAATGTAAAATAAACAATTCATATATATGGACAGTAAGAGGTTAAAACATACACAGTTCATATATTGAATAAAAGATAAATAAGGGACACACAATTCATGAAATTAAAATTAATTCATGGTAGAAAAGGTGTAAAAATCACGACATTTGTCATTTAGCCCAAGGACTCTTATTTTGAAGGGAGCATCAGACCTTAGAGCCGGATGTGACGTTGACATCTTGATTTCACCTGGCCAATCGAGGCCTGCCTTCCGGACTCGGCCGGCGCTACAGCTGGTGAGAAATATACACATTTTGTGCCTGAAGAAGGTCTTTCAAGGCCGAGACGTCGCGCACATTAGCTTTTTAATAAAAGCTTATTTTGTCACGGGCCATCAAGTGTCTTCTTTGACTGCGAAAAAGCAGCTTGTGCAAGACAATTAGCCTGTTGCTAAAATTAGCACAGCGGAGCTGAGGCAAAAAGAGGATATTACATGTTGTTCCCAATTGTGTCCGCCAGAGGGTGTCCTAATACCATTTTTTTAGACAGAATTTGAGGAATTGTGCTCACATTCTGTCCAAAAAAATGGCATAATAGGAAAAAAGGAACAAAAAGGAACAGACATGATTATTTGTTCATGAAAAAACAAATTTGAGTGTTTTCATTAATAATAATAATAATAATGATAATAATAATAATAATGATAATAATAATAATAATAATAATGATAATAATATGATGAGCGCTTTAATTAATTAGTTGGCTAGCGCAAAGAGCCATGAATTCAAGCACCTCCGATTTTCATGCACTTAACTTTTTGCTCCAAAATTCAACTTCTCTGGACTAATTTCATCTTTTGTGACTCTCTTTTAGAAAATAATTATGATATTTTATTTTACTATTGCTTTAGAGGTTTTGCGGAGGCTGTAAACTGACTCTCCATGTGCTGCTGAATTGTTTGACGGTTCACTTGATAGGCCGTGCAGTGACTCTTTTTGTCCAGTATAATACCATATACATTATTGGTTAATGCCATCTCTCTCTTCCACTGATCTATGAATAATAATAGCATACATAATAATTAACATACATAACTTACAACATCTTGAATTTTTTTTTATTATTTTCATTTGCAGAGGTATACATGTAAATGAGTGTTGATCTGTGTTTGTGCACTTGTTCTTAACAGGAAACAAACATGTTCCAGAGATGGAGAGACAAAACTCACAGGAACACACCACTATTATCTGCTCTATAAATCTTAACCTGTGCCAGGTAAATAAGAACAGCCTCCTCCCATGCATGATATGTGTCTCTTTTTTATTGTGTATTAGTGGTATATAAGCATGTAATGTACACTGTCTGTATTGTGCTTTTTTATATGCATCAATGGTGTAACATTTTTCTCTTCCTCTCACAAGGCTCTGACAAGTTGGGCACATGTCAATGAAGCAACAAGCAACATCAGCAGTCATCTTGAGCTGGAGTCAAACATGCTGTAAGTCAACTTTACAGTTCATAGATTATGCATACCATTAGTATGAGCAATAGTTATAATGTGAAAACATTTAAAGGTTAAGTCACTGCTCCTTCTGTTTTGCTCTGGTACTCAAGTGTTAAACAGAGATTTCTGTGATGTACATGTGCAAAACCACAGACTGTTATGGTATATGCCAACTGTCATATCCTTTTTTTATGTTTGTGTGCTTGTGTCCTTCATGAACAACAAACAGAAATCAAGGAGGGCTCCAGCAACATTTGACCATGCTTTGCACAGCTAAGCCACACTGAGAGGCTACGACGAATACACCTGACAACTGCCTGACCTGTACCTCGTATGTGACTGTGTTTTTCTGTCATAAATACTATAGTGTTACACCATGACTCTGAAAACTGCTGATTTCCAGACATGGCGCTAAAGTTTCCTCTCCTCTCCTCTCCTCTCCTCTCCTCTCCTCTCCTCTCCTCTCCTCTCCTCTCAGGGACAGGAAAAAGCAGTGCAGCTATGTGCTTTTTACTCAACATTCATTGCTACTCTTCAGATGGACCCAGACCATCTGTAAGTATCCTATATAGCAGGGCTCCCTTAACAGGCGGACCGCGGTCCGAGTCCGGACCCGCACGCCGTCCTATACGGACCCGGACCTATAACTAATAAATTCTTAATAGATTTGAAATTTTGACAGGACGCTTCTATTTTAACTGGCGCAACTATTCTAGTCTTTCCAGCGCTGGTTTAGGTGATCAGGAAACGCACAGACCAATTGCAGAGAAGCTGCGTGTGGAGGAGACTGTTGTTAATGACGGAGTTTATTACAACAGTCAAAACTAACGTGATGGTTAATGACATCGACACCAACCAGATGCACTTAAATTAATCCTCACTTTCTACTTTGAATAGATTTTTATATTCAGTGAGCAGGCTTCAAAACTTCTACGTCTGCACTCACACTTTTACTTACAGTGTGTTGTGAGTGTGTAAACAGGGAAAAGGTTCAAATTTTCAGATCTTTTTTTTTAAACAACTGTATAAGGAGGCCTATATGTAAAACAGGAGAGTCTGTTTCTCTGTGAGAAACTTTCAGATCTTCTCACAGCGGAGTGAACAGGTGAGGGAGGGGAGGAGGGCACATTGATCACTAATCAATCACTGATACCGTCGTCATCTCGGACTGATTAAAAAATAAAAATGACAAAATTGGCGACAAACCAAACCTGGGTGTCCACACAAATAAGGTCTTTGTGTGAAACACTGCAGAGTGTAACATCGTGCTGTTTACAGACAGTCTGCTGTCATTAGTTTGTCAGACAGACAGAGAGGGTCGTGTCTAGAAGGGAACCCTAGACCCGCGAAAGATTGCGCGAGTTTGATTATCTTAGTAGAAATAACGAACACAAATCTCGCGAGAGTTGTGCAAATAAAGAGTTAGAGCTTCTAGCCATGCCCGAAAAAGGTGCGCAGCTCCAAAAATAGAAAATCATATCGTGGTGTCGATGTTTTTAATGTGGCGGGCTGCCATAAATAAAACACTATTCACTGAAACACTGATCACTGACCTGCTGTGATGGAAAAAAATACTCAGATTCTTTACTTAGGTATTTTTACATTGTGGTATTAGTGTTTTTACTTAATTACAATTTCAAAATTTTGCATGTTATTGTTTCCTTTTTTGAAAAATCAACATTTTTATTGCTGTTGTTGTAACTTTAATGGTATTCTTATTGGTATTTTTTGATGACTAAATACAGACCTGCAAAAGTCATAAGAGAAAAGGAAAAGGTGGCATGTTGGTAAACCAGTCCCCCGTCCCCTGGGGGTCTGGGAGCATCCTGCTCCAGAAGAAAAATGTTGTGATTTTAACAAGTGAACAAAACATCCTGGTGACTGTTTCAGTTAAAAGAGTTAGTTCCATCTTCTGTTTGTGGTTTCTGCAGACATTACTACCTTAACTTTTACCTTTGTACTTGGAAACAAAAGTAGAAAGTAAAGTAAAAACAGTAAAAGCAAATCTACAGTAAAAGTAAAGTTACTTTACTGAGTATTTTTATTTTAGTAATTTATAGTTGCTTGTAGACCTGTCTTATCTTCTCTTTTGTATTGTTCTTAAATAAAGCAAAAGTAATGTAATAGAAAAAAATGCAGAACACGCAATATTTTTTATCTGATTACTCAATTAATCACCAGAATAGATAGATAGATATAATAGATTATGCTTTAATTTTACTGGTCTGGCCCACTTGAGATCAAATTGGTCTGTATGTGGCCCCTGAACTAAAATGAGGCCCCTGATGTAGACGCTGATACAACTACTACACTACTTCAGTATATATCACTCTCATAACACAAGTTAGACATTATGATGTTCCGGACCTTTGCTTTAGGAAATTTTCTCTAACTGGACCTCTTTGAATTTTAGTTGAATACCCCTGCTATATAGGCTTGGTTTTGAATAGAGTTAATACTTGTTCACTGTTAAATGTGTACTTGTTTTCCAAATCTATTTGTGATGATGTGCTTCATGTTTTTTTCTGTTTGCCCCATTATAACATTTATAATGAGATTTTTCTTGTCTACAGCCAACGCTGCGTTGAGAGAGTCTGAGAGTCCTGAACGGCCAGCCGAGGTACGTCTTGTTTATCATCAAAGGAACCACTGACAATACTTCTGGTAATAGTAGTTTGAATGGTAGTAGTAGTTCTGTTAGAGCAGTGAAACTGAGTATTTTTATGTGTGGGGGAACCTGTAAATTTAGAAATGAGTCGATAAGAAATTCGGAGTAGAGACTCTGTTTAAGCATTTAAAAATCTAGATCAATTAGGACATGCTGGCTATGACTTTTCTCATTCATAACAGTCATTGTTTTTTAAATTCTTAAGCAACAAACAGTCAAATGTTGCACATAATTCAAACATTGTTATATCATGAAGGTAGCTATTGAGTGTTCATTATTGTTCTAAATGAATGTCATACTGCTTTATAAAAAACATTAGTGTGTGTGTTTCTGTTGTTTCAGAATGGCTGGACCAAATAAGCAGTTTGTAGCAGAAGCAGAATTCTAACATTGTGATATTATAAAGGCAGCTATTCAGCGTGGGGTCAGCTTTCTAACAAACATTCAAATATTCTACATAATTCAAATATTATATTTACATGGCAGGTATTCAGTGTTGCGTCAGGTTTTTAAGTAATATTCAAATACTCTACATAATTCAAAAATTATATTTTCGAGGCCGCTATCAGTGTGGCATCAGCTTTTTAACATCAGCTTTTTAACAAAAATCCAAATGTTCTACCTAATTACCTTAAAAAGGCAGCTATTCAGTGTGGTGTCAGTCATTCTACAAACATTCAGAAATTCCATAGAATTCAAACTTTATTATATTTTAAAGGTAGCTATTCAGTGTGGTGTCAGCCTTTCTAAATAATATTCAAATATTCTACATAATTCACGTATTATTACATTATCATGGCAGCTATTCAGTGTGGCTTTAGCTTTTTAACTAATATTCAAGTATTATACATAATTCAAACCTTCTTATATCATTCACGCAGCTATTCAGTGTGGCGTCAGGCATATTGTTGCAGCAAGCCAATGCAGCATTGCAGCTTGGCTTCAGCTTGTTGCATTCACAGTCGTAATTTCTTTAGAAATTGCTTTTCTAGTATCTCTAGTATCCTATTTAACTCGACCCTAAATTCCTTCAGGGTTCGATCCTCTTTTGTAAGAATGAGCAGTTTTTGAAGCAGTGTGACCTTCTGACCTTTCCTGAGAGCCCGTGTAGTACATGTTGGTAGTTAAGGTTTTTTTTTTGCTTTCATTACTTGAGGTGTATTTCACCATCAATACTGTTATTATTTTTATTATTGTTAATAGTGATTTTGAGGACAGTTTTGCTTCAATTTTTGGTCTGAATGCCTTCCTTTCAATATTATCACCACAAAGGAGGTGAAACAGCACAATAGCCGAAGTTATAAAGACATTTTTTCTTTATTCTGTGAGCCATATGGCTCCAGAATTCAAATTCTCTGGACTAATTTCATCTTTTGTGAATCTCTTTTAGAAAATAATTATGATGTTTTATTTTACTATTGCTTTAGAGGCCTTGTAGAGGCTGTAAACTGACTCTCCATGTGCTGCTGAATTGTTTGGCGGTTCACTTGATAGGCCTTGCAGTGACTCTTTTTGTCCAGGAGATGGAGCCAAGCTATCAGTAATCAGTTATTTGACTTTTGCTCTTTCTCATCAAACAGCTACCCTGACACAGTAGGACATGCTTTTCTATCCCCTTTTCCTTCTTTTTTCCCTTCTTTTATAAATTTTATTTAATACTGAAGGTTTTTTTAATTAGGAATTAGTCTCCATTAGTTAATTTTTTTTTTTACACATTTATTCTAATTTTTTTTAGTAATAATTTATTTTCTTTGCATTTATATTTTAGGGATTTATTTGTTTTTTTAAGAGGATAAAGTTTTTTTTCTTCCATAACCCCCCCCCCAATAAAGGGTTTTATTGTGTGTGCGATTTTGGATCGTTGTCCTGACCTCTTCTCAATTTGATATCTTCTAGATATTATCACCTCACCTGAGATATAGGTGTGCTGAATAATTAATTGGTGCATACAGCACTGGATAGAAAGAGGTCAGGTGACGATCCGTGGCTGCTCAACCATTTACCTTTTATTTTTAATGGAGCCTCAGGAAAGGGCCATCCAATTAGAGATTTAATCTCACCGCAGGTCACAAATGTGGTGTATGCTATAGTGGGAAAATTATATGCTGAACTGGTCACTGTTGTTCCTCATAGTTACTTCTCATGTATTGTCAGGCACTAACTGGTTACTTGTCCTTGAACACACAGCTGTTGTCCCTTTGGAACAACAACTTCTGATAACACAATCACATCCTGACTCTCCCACTAAGCACTTCAGGTCCATCCTGACCCAAACTCCTTCATCTCCTCACCCTATAAGACAGATTTACATTATTGACTCATTATCAGTTCCTTTCACACTTTCCATGTGACTGTGTACTGATCCTTTGCAAAGCTCTATTGAAACACCGCATCAAACACCAGACAATCTTGGTCATGGTGTCTGTCTTCATTTTCAGATTTTCCACCACAATTTGGTGTCAGAAGTGGGATTGCTTGTCTGAGGGTTTTTGGACTCGGGGTCGATGGTGGTAGTGCACACCCTGAGGAGATATTCCCTTCAGCCTCAACCTCCCCACAAAGATGAGTGAGAAGGAGGGCCTGAGACCAAGACCAGACTCACTCAGCGCTGCGATTCAACAATTCTCATTGGTGAGAATCTGAAAACTTATTTAATTTACTTTTAGAAAAGTAGAAGAGGGGGGAAAATCAGGAGACTGAATGTAATTTTCTGAGCACAGAAAGTTTCAGTATAAGACAGTTGAACAAACTGAGGAATTGCATGAGAAAGAAAAAAAAAAGATACCAAACATAAGAAGGGCAAGAGTAAGTTCACAGCAGATTGGAGAGCATATAGTTTATGGAAGGAAAAGCAAAAAGGAGGAACAGAAAAATACTGGTCTGAAGTTCAGAAAATCTTCAAATACATTTATCTCCCTATCACCAGTGAGATCCAACATGGGGGAAATGTACTCAAAGTCCTGAATTTCCCTGTGATGGAGACAGCAGGGGCTGGCTCACCTCCCATCACCATCAGATGAAGGTGTAAAGTTTGCCACTGAACTGACTGTGACACAAATGGTGAAACAACGTGCATAACATGGGACAAAAGGACATGCTGTGCATGCTGAAAACTCCTCAAAGCGGGAGAGAAAAAAACAGAGAGAAAGATCTAAATATGGCAGCATTGACTATGTTCCAAGGACATTCTGTGGAGGTCTACGTACAGCTGATCCAGATGTTTGTTTCCATTGTGGCAAAAAGGGACATTGAGCCAAACACTACCCTGAGCCAAACACTAGACTGATGCAACTCAAAAGATGATTGACTCGCGGCGGAATCATGGGACTCAATATCTGACCATAATGTTCAATATAACCCTGTTTTGAAGGTTTATCAACAAAAATTACCTTTGTTGTCTACATACTCAGATGTGTTCAACTGGTACCAGACACACAACACACATTTGCCTATTTACATAAAGCATGTGACATCACAAACACCCCAGCCTTTCAGAAGATCCCTAAAAATTATATTGGTCTAATCAGAGGCATGCAACCAATTGTGATCACACCAAAATCTAATTAAAGGCCCTATCAACCATAATATCCACTCAACAAAAAAAATAAAAATAAAAATAAAAAATAGAGAGAGGCCATCGACGGTATTACACCAGTCTTTAACACTTGATTAAGGGCAGTTGTAATCATTCCCTGTGAAAATTCTCCTGTGTGCACACCAATTTTCTCAGTTAAAACAAAACAAAAATCAGCTAAAAATTCAAGAGAAAGTTTGAGCTAATTAAATCTGTCACCAGGAAGTGCACGATTACAATATATTGATGATTAAATGATTCGTGCTTTAACTCAAGTTCAGTGTGAAAAAGACACATTTGAAACATTTGGCTGAAGAAGGTCACAAAACTAGCTCGTCAAAACTGCAGTTTGTCCTACAAGTGACATTTTTAGGTCATGTGATCATATCTGAGGCCAAATTCCTCTCCCAAAAAAGAGTAGACATTTCAAAACATTTTCAAATCCAATCATAAAGAAACAAGTTATGTCTTTTGTGTTCCTATTGCAGGACCTTCATTCCCAATTATGCTGTCCTCGAGACACCCCTGAGCGCAATGTCCTTCTGAAGACTCTGATGACTCTAACTCTTGGGTCACCAGATCCAAACCGACCTTTTACTCAGACTGTGGACAAAGAGTGTTCAGTACTCTAGGATGATGGAGGCAGACAGAGACCTGTAGCCTACTTTTCAGCTAAACTTGATGCTTTAGCTACAGGAATTCCTACTTTTTAAGGTTACTCTAAACTAACTCACCTTGCTCCCACGTTTCATTGATTTTGATTTAGCAGAAAACATCTTATCTTTCAGCAGCAAGATTGCTCCTTTATAACACTGTTCTATTTGAAATCCTTGATATCACTGTGAAAAGATACAATATAACTGAGGTATATTTCTGGTAAGATAACCATGGGTTCATGTGTAGTGTAGGCCTACAGATCATACAGTCCCTAACCTTCTCTAACAATTCAGCGTTTCTTTGTTCTCTGTGGCCTGAGAGCCATGTATTTCCATTTTTGGGTATCATGAAGATACAGCTCTTTGCATCAGTCCATGTTAGGAGATGTGCGAAGAACACAACTATGTTCTTACAATAACTGAAGTTTGTTCCCCCAGACCAGATTTGCAAGAAACACCTTTGCAAAATCCAGATTTTGAACTGTTTGTGGATGGATCAGCATCATGCAACCCTGACACAGGAAAAAAAATGTAATTAGTTTCGCTGTGGTAACCAGGGGTTAGGGGTCTGTTTGTTGAATCCTTATTCAACAAACAGACCCCTAACCTTAACTTAAACTTTGACTCAAAAAGAAAAAAAAACAAAATTAGAAAATAAATGGTGTTATGTATCTCATAAATTATCAATGATTAATCAGTCAAAGCTTTCAACTATTGGTTCTGGAAAATGCACAAAATTTATAACCCTAGTTTGGAGAGGTGACAGTGACATCAATGGTTGAAAGTAACTAATACTCTAGTAGTTTTTCAGGCAAATACTTTGTACTTTTACTGAAATATATTTCTAACGCCAGTACTTTTACTTGTAATTGAGTAATGTTTTAGCAATATAACAGATTTCTTGTACTCTTTTCACCATTGGTAACTGCACATGATACAGTCAATGCCAAATCACTCTCATAGAAGCATGTAATCTAGCAACAGACAAAACAGTGAATATCTACACAGACAGTAGATATGTTTTTGGCTTTATGCATGATTTTGGTACAATTTGGAAAAAGAGAAATTTTCAAACACCATCTGGCAAACCTATAGCACATCACACTCTTGTTTTACAACTGCTGGATGCTGTTCTGCTCCCAAAACAGGTTGCTGTGTGTAAATGTCATGCTCACACTAACAATGACCAACTTTCACAGGAGAACACCAGAGGAGAAGCAGCTGCCAAGGCCGCAGCATGCCCAGAATTAACTATGTCTAAATTCTTTCCATATAATGACCCTAACACACCCTCCACTGCTATAGCTGTTTTATCTAACATTCATAAGCAGGTGAAGGAAGCGCTACCAGCTCCAGCCACAGGACCTCTTCATGACCTGCAGCCTGGTGACTGGGTAGTGGTGAGAGTCCTGAGACAAAAGACCTGGCACTCGAAGCAGTGGACGGGTCCATTCCACATGCTGCTGACCGCACAGACGGCAGTAAAGTTTGCCAAAAGAGTTACCCGGATCCATGCCAGCCACTGCAAAAGGGTTCCACCTCCACCAGAGACACCTATAACAAAATTGGTCATCACATCGCGAGGATGAGAAGAAGAGGCAACAGTATTGGCATACTGTCCAACGAGAACTTGCATGGCTCCAACTAAGTGGCGTGCTGAATGAACCTCAGTGTCACCATCATGGGATCAGAGATGGAACTCCAATAACAGCCATGGCATGCATTCAGCCACCCTGGATGGTGTGGCCTGTGAGGCTCAATGTGTTTTCTTGTGAGTTCATTCCCTAAAGTAAAAAAAAATGTTTTCCATCAGATGACACAGTTAACTACTCCTGATTGGCTCCCACCATGCAATGCTGAAGACATTCCTGATCCTATTGACAACCCAGATTTTGACATTGTTATGTTAATAGATATGGAACTTTCCTGCCTAAGTTGCTTGCATTTGTTATACTAAATTCTCCCATCTGTAACAACAGCATCTTGCTTTTTCCAGGGGTAGTATTTTATGAAGTAATGTTTTAAAATTTTTCTTCACTCTCTTATACTTTACTATTATGTTATCATATGTAAGGACTATTTTTTGTTGTATTGTTTGTAGAGAAGGTGTGATCTTTTATGGTCTTTTATAATTTTCCTTTACTTTCCTTTTTATGTGATCACGTATGATCAAAAAGGGGGGATTATAGTAAGAAAATTACATGCTGAACTGGTCACTGTTGTTCCTCATAGTTACTTCTCATGTATTGTCAGGCACTAACTGGTTACTTGTCCTTGAACACACAGCTGTTCTCCCTTTGGAACAACAACTTCTGATAACACAATCACATCCTGACAATAAGCACTTCAGGTCCCAACCTCCTTCATCTCTAAGACAGATTTACATTCTTGACATTATCACTTCCTTTTACACTTTCTTTGTGACTGTGTACTGATCCTTTGCAAAGCTCTATTAAAGAAAATCTTGGTCATTGTGCCTGTCTTCATTTTCAGATTTTCCACCACAATGCTGTCCAATGTCAACACTGTAAATTACTGTACATTGGGGAAACAGGCTGAACTCTGAAAACGAGAATACTGGAGCATGTTAATCATGTTAAGAAAAGTCACATGCTCATTTTACCATTCATGGTATCCACAATTTCAAGTATATTGGCTTGGAACAACTCTTTGGTCCAAAAAACCAAAGGGTGAGACATGAGATCCAACTCATTAATAAGCTTGCCAAAGTTTCACCAGACTGCTTAAATCAAAGGGTTTAAAGACTTTCAGTTTTCATTTAAGATCCAAATGAAACGAGTAAAGACTTGTATTGTGGCTGTTGTTTTTTCACAAGATTCACATTTTGCGGATTATTCCTTTACAATTTAGGCTTTTTTAGGGGGCGCAAGCCCTGGTTAAAGATAAATAATTAAATATTTTTTATGTCTAAATGATGAACTTCCCTAAATTGTGCTTTCTGGGCATCTGATGCTCAGAATAACCTTATTTCACCACATGCAGTCGCATAGGCAGCTCACATCACAGTGTGGGCACTTAAGGCTCAGAAGTGAAAAATCTGACAAAACAGGGCATACAACCATGTTTTCCATCGAGAAGATGAGGATTGCAGCCACTTGTGCTACGAAACTGTGCTTTCTGGGCGTCTGATGCTCAGAAACACCTTAATTCATCATATGCTTGCACATAGGCCAAGAACATTGAAATCGGTACATCTCTCAGTTGACATGAGTTTGAGTAGATAATGCATAAATTCTTATCTTTGGGTGGACTATCCTTTTACGTAATTATCAGCTAAAACTGTTTTATCTTAATACATTATAATTATCACCTACTATTTGTGCGCTCTTGTGCCCTACAATTTGACCAGAAAGCCCCATTAAACTTGAATTCATCATAGGCCAAAGTGACTTCTCCTAAAAATGACTTCATTCAGTATATGTTGCCAATAGCCAGTTCTGACAAAGAAAGAACCAATATTTTTATAGTCATATTCCTATAATGCTATATCACATGGAAGCAGCTCATAGTGCACTTGCCCCTTGTCTTTTACACCCAGCGGCATAGTCCTGTAACACAAGTATGCACGCTGAGTGTTAAAGTCAAAAACATGGTGACACAAAACCTGGCGTGGCAAAAACATAATATAGGTCGAGCAATTGTATAATTCCTCTGGGATTGACTGACTGATCCACTGACAAATTTGGCATGAATGTAACAAGTTCTGGCAAAGGACAAACCCATCCTTACTTTGTGATCATCTCATGAAATCTTTGAATTGATACAGCAAAGTATATAGTAATTTGTGTGTTACTGTATCTTTTGTTTGTTCTGTTTTGTCTTTTATGTGATGCAGAACAGGAATTAGCTGTAAACCAGTTTTAAGTGAGCCAGGGCTGTTGAATTTTAACTGATTTCATTATTTTTTTTTTTATCTTCTCCTGCACAAAAATAAATGGAATGAAAGTGAAAAATGTGTTATTGTAAGTTTTAATGCTTTCACAAAGTAATAAAACTATGTGTGAAGCATCATGCATAATGTGTATAAGATGAGATATTCCAGTTCAGGATATCTTCAACCCCCTCTTAATTCAAGATATCTACACTGTAATTTTTAGATATCTTAAATTGAGTTTTACCTAGTCAGAATAACACTATAGATATCTTGAACTGGAATCACGCCTAGTCAAAATTATGTTGTAGATATATCTAACTGGAATTACAGACAATTGTAATTTAGATGTACATATCTGCAATGTGAGTTGTGGATATCTGCAACTTAATTATGACTATCTGTAATGACGAACCCCATACACATGAATAGAGAAAGTGACGTCATTTCTCCGAGTGAGAACGTAGTTGTGGATAACTGTTAACTGACAGTTGTGTATAGGAATAATGAGGCTGTGGATATCTGAAATGTTATTTTTGAATAGGAAGAACTGAATTACGGATATCTGCAATAGATATCCAGTAGGGGAGTGTATCTCACTGAGTGAGACCGATTTGATAAGTATCTTGATACATGTTCAACCTTAGATGTGTCTTATAAATCTTTAAATAGCCAACGATTGGGTTCGATATGATTCACCTCTGTCACGATACAATACAATATGATACAATACAAGACAATGCAGTGTCAGTCGTTACATTTTGATTCAATTAATGCCACATTTGTAGAGTGCTTTTAGTTGCAAAAAAAAAATCTCATGTGTAAAGGAGATCCCGTAGCCTAAATGAGAATCTGTGAACAAAAAGCTAAAAAAGTGAAAAATCTGACAAACAGGGCATAGAAAGACACAAAACCACCTTTTCCATCAAGAAGATGATGATTGCAGCCACTTGGCTGTGAAAGTGTGCTTTTTGAGCTTTTTACGCTCTGAAAACGCTTATTTCACCATATGCAGTCACATACAGGGCCCAAATCACAGAGTGGTCACTGATGCTTAAAAGTGAAAAATCTGCCAAAACAGGGCATAAAAAGACACAAAACCACCTTTTCCATCAAGAAGATGATGATTGCAGCCACTTGGCACTGGAAAGTGTGCTTTTTGAGCTTTTTACGCTCTGAAAACGCTTATTTCACCATATGCAGTCACATACAGGGCCCAAATCACAGAGTGGTCAGTTATGCTTAAAAGTGAAAAATATGGCAAAACAGGGCATAAAAAGACACAAAACCACCTTTTCCATCAAGAAGATGATGATTGCAGCCACTTGGCTGTGAAAGTGTGCTTTTTGAGCTTTTTACGCTCTGAAAACGCTTATTTCACCATATGCAGTCACATACAGGGACCAAGTCACAGTGGTCACTCATGCTAAAAAAGTGAAAAATCTGCCAAAACAGGGCATAAAAAGACACAAAACCACCTTTTCCATCAAGAAGATGATGATTGCAGCCACTTGGCTGTGAAAGTGTGCTTTTTGAGCTTTTTACGCTCTGAAAAGGCTTATTTCACCATATGCAGTCACATACAGGGCTCAAATCACAGAGTGGTCACTGATGCTTAAAAGTGAAAAATCTGCCAAAACAGGGCATAAAAAGACACAAAACCACCTTTTCCATCAAGAAGATGATGATTGCAGCCACTTGGCAGTGAAAAGTGTGCTTTTTGAGCTTTTTACGCTCTGAAAACGCTTATTTCACCATATGCAGTCACATACCGGGACCAAATCACAGAGTGGTCACTGATGCTTAAAAGTGAAAAATCTGGCAAAACAGGGCATAAAAAGACACAAAACCACCTTTTCCATCAAGAAGATGATGATTGCAGCCACTTGGCACTGGAAAGTGTGCTTTTTGAGCTTTTTACGCTCTGAAAATGCTTATTTCACCATATGCAGTCACATACAGGGACCAAATCACAGTGCTCACTCATGCTAAAAAAGTGAAAAATCTGCCAAAACAGGGCATAAAAAGACACAAAACCACCTTTTCCATCAAGAAGATGATGATTGCAGCCACTTGGGTTTGAAAGTGTGCTTTTTGAGCTTTTTACGCTCTGAAAACGCTTATTTCACCATATGCAGTCACATACAGGGACCAAATCAGAGTGGTCACTGATGCTTAAAAGTGAAAAATCTGGCCAAACAGGGCATAAAAAGACACAAAACCACCTTTTCCATCAAGAAGATGATGATTGCAGCCACTTGGCACTGGAAAGTGTGCTTTTTGAGCTTTTTACGCTCTGAAAACGCTTATTTCACCATATGCAGTCACATACAGGGCCCAAATCACAGAGTGGTCACTGATGCTTAAAAGTGAAAAATCTGGCAAAACAGGGCATAAAAAGACACCTTACCACCTTTTCCATCAAGAAGATGATGATTGCAGCCACTTGGCTGTGAAAAGTGTGCTTTTTGAGCTTTTTACGCTCTGAAAACGCTTATTTCACCATATGCAGTCACATACAGGGACCAAATCACAGTGGTCACTCATGCTAAAAAAGTGAAAAATCTGCCAAAACAGGGCATAAAAAGACAAAAAACCACCTTTTCCATCAAGAAGATGATGATTGCAGCCACTTGGCTGTGAAAGTGTGCTTTTTGAGCTTTTTACGCTCTGAAAATGCTTATTTCACCATATGCAGTCACATACAGGGCTCAAATCACAGAGTGGTCACTGATGCTTAAAAGTGAAAAATCTGGCAAAACAGGGCATAAAAAGACACCTTACCACCTTTTCCATCAAGAAGATGATGATTGCAGCCACTTGGCTGTGAAAAGTGTGCTTTTTGAGCTTTTTACGCTCTGAAAACGCTTATTTCACCATATGCAGTCACATACAGGGACCAAATCACAGTGGTCACTCATGCTAAAAAAGTGAAAAATCTGCCAAAACAGGGCATAAAAAGACAAAAAACCACCTTTTCCATCAAGAAGATGATGATTGCAGCCACTTGGCTGTGAAAAGTGTGCTTTTTGAGCTTTTTACGCTCTGAAAACGCTTATTTCACCATATGCAGTCACATACCGGGACCAAATCACAGTGGTCACTGATGCTAAAAAGTGAAAAATCTGCCAATTTAGGGCATAAAAAGACACAAAACAACCTTTTCCATCAAGAAGATGATGATTGCAGCCACTTGGCTGTGATAAGTGTGCTTTTTGAGCTTTTTACGCTCTGAAAACGCTTATTTCACCATATGCAGTCACATACAGGGCCCAAATCACAGAGTGGTCAGTGATGCTTAAAAGTGAAAAATCTGGCAAAACAGGGCATAAAAAGACACAAAACCACCTTTTCCATCAAGAAGATGATGATTGCAGCCACTTGGCACTGGAAAGTGTGCTTTTTGAGCTTTTTACGCTCTGAAAACGCTTATTTCACCATATGCAGTCACATACAGGGCCCAAATCACAGAGTGGTGACTGATGCTTAAAAGTGAAAAATCTGTCAAAACAGGGCATAAAAAGACACAAAACCACCTTTTCCATCAAGAAGATGATGATTGCAGCCACTTGGCACTGGAAAGTGTGCTTTTTGAGCTTTTTACGCTCTGAAAACGCTTATTTCACCATATGCAGTCACATACCGGGACCAAATCACAGTGGTCACTGATGCTAAAAAGTGAAAAATCTGCCAATTTAGGGCATAAAAAGACACCTTACCACCTTTTCCATCAAGAAGATGATGATTGCAGCCACTTGGCTGTGAAAAGTGTGCTTTTTGAGCTTTTTACGCTCTGAAAACGCTTATTTCACCATATGCAGTCACATACAGGGCCCAAATCACAGAGTGGTCAGTGATGCTTAAAAGTGAAAAATCTGGCCAAACAGGGCATAAAAAGACACAAAACCACCTTTTCCATCAAGAAGATGATGATTGCAGCCACTTGGCACTGGAAAGTGTGCTTTTTGAGCTTTTTACGCTCTGAAAACGCTTATTTCACCATATGCAGTCACATACCGGGACCAAATCACAGTGGTCACTCATGCTGAAAAAGTGAAAAATCTGGCCAAACAGGGCATAAAAAGACACAAAACCACCTTTTCCATCAAGAAGATGATGATTGCAGCCACTTGGCACTGGAAAGTGTGCTTTTTGAGCTTTTTACGCTCTGAAAACGCTTATTTCACCATATGCAGTCACATACAGGGCCCAAATCACAGAGTGGTCAGTGATGCTTAAAAGTGAAAAATCTGGCAAAACAGGGCATAAAAAGACACAAAACCACCTTTTACATCAAGAAGATGATGATTGCAGCCACTTGGCTGTGAAAGTGTGCTTTTTGAGCTTTTTACGCTCTGAAAACGCTTATTTCACCATATGCAGTCACATACAGGGACCAAATCACAGTGGTCACTCATGCTAAAAAAGTGAAAAATCTGCCAAAACAGGGCATAAAAAGACACAAAACCACCTTTTCCATCAAGAAGATGATGATTGCAGCCACTTGGCTGTGAAAAGTCTGCTTTTTGAGCTTTTTACGCTCTGAAAACGCTTATTTCACCATATGCAGTCACATACCGGGACCAAATCACAGTGGTCACTGATGCTAAAAAGTGAAAAATCTGCCAATTTAGGGCATAAAAAGACACAAAACCACCTTTTCCATCAAGAAGATGATGATTGCAGCCACTTGGCACTGGAAAGTGTGCTTTTTGAGCTTTTTACGCTCTGAAAACGCTTATTTCACCATATGCAGTCACATACCGGGACCAAATCATAGTGGTCACTGATGCTAAAAAGTGAAAAATCTGCCAATTTAGGGCATAAAAAGACACGAAACCACCTTTTCCATCAAGAAGATGATGATTGCAGCCACTTGGCTGTGAAAAGTGTGCTTTTTGAGCTTTTTACGCTCTGAAAACGCTTATTTCACCATATGCAGTCACATACCGGGACCAAATCACAGTGGTCACTGATGCTAAAAAGTGAAAAATCTGCCAATTTAGGGCATAAAAAGACACGAAACCACCTTTTCCATCAAGAAGATGATGATTGCAGCCACTTGGCACTGGAAAGTGTGCTTTTTGAGCTTTTTACGCTCTGAAAATGCTTATTTCACCATATGCAGTCATATACAGGGACCAAATCACAGTGGTCACTGATGCTAAAAAGTGAAAAATCTGCCAATTTAGGACATAAAAAGACACAAAACCACCTTTTCCATCAAGAAGATGATGATTGCAGCCACTTGGCACTGAAAAGTGTGCTTTTTGAGGTTTTTACGCTCTGAAAATGCTTATTTCACCACATGCAGTCACATACCGGGAACAAATCACAGTGGTCACTCATGCTAAAAAAGTGAAAAATCTGGCAAAACAGGGCATAAAAAGACACAAAACCACCTTGTCCTTCAAGAAGATGATGATTGCAGCCACTTGGCACTGGAAAGTGTGCTTTTTGAGCTTTTTACGCTCTGAAAACTCTTATTTCACCATATGCAGTCACATACAGGGACCAAATCACAGAGTGGTCACTCATGCTTAAAAGTGAAAAATCTGGCAAAACAGGGCATAAAAAGACACAAAACCACCTTTTCCATCAAGAAGATGATGATTGCAGCCACTTGGCTGTGAAAAGTGTGCTTTTTGAGCTTTTTACGCTCTGAAAACGCTTATTTCACCATATGCAGTCACATACAGGGACCAAATCACAGTGGTCACTCATGCTAAAAAAGTGAAAAATCTGGCCAAACAGGGCATAAAAAGACACAAAACCACCTTTTCCATCAAGAAGATGATGATTGCAGCCACTTGGCTGTGAAAGTGTGCTTTTTGAGCTTTTTACGCACTGAAAACGCTTATTTCACCATATGCAGTCACATACAGGGCTCAAATCACAGTGGTCACTCATGCTAAAAAAGTGAAAAATCTGGCAAAACAGGGCATAAAAAGACACAAAACCACCTTTTCCATCAAGAAGATGATGATTGCAGCCACTTGGCTGTGAAAAGTGTGCTTTTTGAGCTTTTTACGCTCTGAAAACGCTTATTTCACCATATGCAGTCACATACCGGGACCAAATCACAGTGGTCACTGATGCTAAAAAGTGAAAAATCTGCCAATTTAGGGCATAAAAAGACACCTTCCCACCTTTTCCATCAAGAAGATGATGATTGCAGCCACTTGGCTGTGAAAAGTGTGCTTTTTGAGCTTTTTACGCTCTGAAAACGCTTATTTCACCATATGCAGTCACATACCGGGACCAAATCACAGTGGTCACTGATGCTAAAAAGTGAAAAATCTGCCAATTTAGGGCATAAAAAGACACAAAACCACCTTTTCCATCAAGAAGATGATGATTGCAGCCACTTGGCACTGGAAAGTGTGCTTTTTGAGCTTTTTACGCTCTGAAAACGCTTATTTCACCATATGCAGTCACATACCGGGACCAAATCACAGTGGTCACTGATGCTAAAAAGTGAAAAATCTGCCAATTTAGGGCATAAAAAGACACAAAACCACCTTTTCCATCAAGAAGATGATGATTGCAGCCACTTGGCACTGGAAAGTGTGCTTTTTGAGCTTTTTACGCTCTGAAAATGCTTATTTCACCATATGCAGTCATATACAGGGACCAAATCACAGTGGTCACTGATGCTAAAAAGTGAAAAATCTGCCAATTTAGGACATAAAAAGACACCTTACCACCTTTTCCATCAAGAAGATGATGATTGCAGCCACTTGGAACTGGAAAGTGTGCTTTTTGAGCTTTTTACGCTCTGAAAACGCTTATTTCACCATATTCAGTCACATACAGGGCTCAAATCACAGAGTGGTCACTGATGCTTAAAAGTGAAAAATCTGGCAAAACAGGGCATAAAAAGACACAAAACCACCTTTTCCATCAAGAAGATGATGATTGCAGCCACTTGGCTGTGAAAGTGTGCTTTTTGAGCTTTTTACGCTCTAAAAACGCTTATTTCACCATATGCAGTCACATACAGGGCCCAAATCACAGAGTGGTCAGTGATGCTTAAAAGTGAAAAATCTGGCTAAACAGGGCATAAAAAGACACAAAACGACCTTTTCCATCAAGAAGATGATGATTGCAGCCACTTGGCTGTGAAAGTGTGCTTTTTGAGCTTTTTACGCTCTGAAAACGCTTATTTCACCATATGCAGTCACATACAGGGCTCAAATCACAGAGTGGTCACTGATGCTTAAAAGTGAAAAATCTGGCAAAACAGGGCATAAAAAGACACAAAACCACCTTTTCCATCAAGAAGATGATGATTGCAGCCACTTGGCTGTGAAAAGTGTGCTTTTTGAGCTTTTTACGCTCTGAAAACGCTTATTTCACCATATGCAGTCACATACAGGGCCCAAATCACAGAGTGGTCAGTGATGCTTAAAAGTGAAAAATCTGGCAAAACAGGGCATAAAAAGACACAAAACCACCTTTTCCATCAAGAAGATGATGATTGCAGCCACTTGGCACTGGAAAGTGTGCTTTTTGAGCTTTTTACGCTCTGAAAACGCTTATTTCACCATATGCAGTCACATACAGGGCTCAAATCACAGAGTGGTCACTGATGCTTAAAAGTGAAAAATCTGGCAAAACAGGGCATAAAAAGACACAAAACCACCTTTTCCATCAAGAAGATGATGATTGCAGCCACTTGGCTGTGAAAGTGTGCTTTTTGAGCTTTTTACGCTCTAAAAACGCTTATTTCACCATATGCAGTCACATACAGGGCCCAAATCACAGAGTGGTCAGTGATGCTTAAAAGTGAAAAATCTGGCTAAACAGGGCATAAAAAGACACAAAACCACCTTTTCCATCAAGAAGATGATGATTGCAGCCACTTGGCTGTGAAAGTGTGCTTTTTGAGCTTTTTACGCACTGAAAACGCTTATTTCACCATATGCAGTCACATACAGGGCTCAAATCACCGTGGTCACTCATGCTAAAAAAGTGAAAAATCTGGCAAAACAGGGCATAAAAAGACACAAAACCAACTTTTCCATCAAGAAGATGATGATTGCAGCCACTTGGCAGTGAAAAGTGTGCTTTTTGAGCTTTTTACGCTCTGAAAACGTTTATTTCACCATATGCAGTCACATACCGGGACCAAATCACAGTGGTCACTGATGCTAAAAAGTGAAAAATCTGCCAATTTAGGGCATAAAAAGACACCTTACCACCTTTTCCATCAAGAAGATGATGATTGCAGCCACTTGGCTGTGAAAAGTGTGCTTTTTGAGCTTTTTACGCTCTGAAAACGCTTATTTCACCATATGCAGTCACATACCGGGACCAAATCACAGTGGTCACTGATGCTAAAAAGTGAAAAATCTGCCAAAACAGGGCATAAAAAGACACAAAACCACCTTTTCCATCAAGAAGATGATGATTGCAGACACTTGGCTGTGAAAAGTGTGCTTTTTGAGCTTTTTACGCTCTGAAAACGCTTATTTCACCATATGCAATCACATACCGGGACCAAATCACAATGGTAACTGATGCTAAAAAGTGAAAAATCTGCCAAAACAGGGCATAAAAAGACACAAAACCACCTTTTCCATCAAGAAGATGATGATTGCAGCCACTTGGCTGTGAAACGTGTGCTTTTTGAGCTTTTTACGCTCTGAAAACGCTTATTTCACCATATGCAGTCACATACAGGGCCCAAATCACAGAGTGGTCAGTGATGCTTAAAAGTGAAAAATCTGGCAAAACAGGGCATAAAAAGATACAAAACCACCTTTTCCATCAAGAAGATGATGATTGCAGCCACTTGGCACTGGAAAGTGTGCTTTTTGAGCTTTTTACGCTCTGAAAACGCTTATTTCACCATATGCAGTCACATACAGGGCTCAAATCACAGAGTGGTCACTGATGCTTAAAAGTGAAAAATCTGGCAAAACAGGGCATAAAAAGACACAAAACCACCTTTTCCATCAAGAAGATGATGATTGCAGCCACTTGGCTGTGAAAGTGTGCTTTTTGAGCTTTTTACGCTCTAAAAACGCTTATTTCACCATATGCAGTCACATACAGGGCTCAAATCACAGTGGTCACTGATGCTAAAAAAGTGAAAAATCTGGCAAAACAGGGCATAAAAAGACACAAAACCAACTTTTCCATCAAGAAGATGATGATTGCAGCCACTTGGCTGTGAAAAGTGTGCTTTTTGAGCTTTTTACGCTCTGAAAACGTTTATTTCACCATATGCAGTCACATACCGGGACCAAATCACAGTGGTCACTGATGCTAAAAAGTGAAAAATCTGCCAATTTAGGGCATAAAAAGACACCTTACCACCTTTTCCATCAAGAAGATGATGATTGCAGCCACTTGGCTGTGAAAAGTGTGCTTTTTGAGCTTTTTACGCTCTGAAAACGCTTATTTCACCATATGCAGTCACATACAGGGACCAAATCACAGTGGTCACTCATGCTAAAAAAGTGAAAAATCTGCCAAAACAGGGCATAAAAAGACACAAAACCACCTTTTCTATCAAGAAGATGATGATTGCAGCCACTTGGCACTGGAAAGTGTGCTTTTTGAGCTTTTTACGCTCTGAAAATGCTTAATTCACCACATGCAGTCACATACAGGGACCAAATCACAGTGGTCACTCATGCTAAAAAAGTGAAAAATCTGGCAAAACAGGGCATAAAAAGACACAAAACCACCTTTTCCATCAAGAAGATGATGATTGCAGCCACTTGGAACTGGAAAGTGTGCTTTTTGAGCTTTTTACGCTCTGAAAACGCTTATTTCACCATATGCAGTCACATACAGGGCTCAAATCACAGAGTGGTCACTGATGCTTAAAAGTGAAAAATCTGGCAAAACAGGGCATAAAAAGACACAAAACCACCTTTTCCATCAAGAAGATGATGATTGCAGCCACTTGGCTGTGAAAGTGTGCTTTTTGAGCTTTTTACGCTCTGAAAACGCTTATTTCACCATATGCAGTCACATACAGGGACCAAATCACAGTGGTCACTCATGCTAAAAAAGTGAAAAATCTGGTAAAACAGGGCATAAAAAGACACAAAACCACCTTTTCCATCAAGAAGATGATGATTGCAGCCACTTGGAACTGGAAAGTGTGCTTTTTGAGCTTTTTACGCTCTGAAAACGCTTATTTCACCATATGCAGTCACATACAGGGCTCAAATCACAGAGTGGTCACTGATGCTTAAAAGTGAAAAATCTGGCAAAACAGGGCATAAAAAGACACAAAACCACCTTTTCCATCAAGAAGATGATGATTGCAGCCACTTGGCTGTGAAAGTGTGCTTTTTGAGCTTTTTACGCTCTAAAAACGCTTATTTCACCATATGCAGTCACATACAGGGCCCAAATCACAGAGTGGTCAGTGATGCTTAAAAGTGAAAAATCTGGCTAAACAGGGCATAAAAAGACACAAAACCACCTTTTCCATCAAGAAGATGATGATTGCAGCCACTTGGCTGTGAAAGTGTGCTTTTTGAGCTTTTTACGCTCTGAAAACGCTTATTTCACCATATGCAGTCACATACAGGGACCAAATCACAGTGGTCACTCATGCTAAAAAAGTGAAAAATCTGCCAAAACAGGGCATAAAAAGACACAAAACCACCTTTTCCATCAAGAAGATGATGATTGCAGCCACTTGGCACTGGAAAGTGTGCTTTTTGAGCTTTTTACGCTCTGAAAACGCTTATTTCACCATATGCAGTCACATACAGGGCCCAAATCACAGAGTGGTCAGTGATGCTTAAAAGTGAAAAATCTGGCAAAACAGGGCATAAAAAGACACAAAACCACGTTTTTCATCAAGAAGATGACGATTGCAGCCACTTGGCACTGGAAAATGTGCTTTTTGAGCTTTTTACGCTCTGAAAATGCTTAATTCACCACATGCAGTCACATACAGGGACCAAATCACAGTGGTCACTCATGCTAAAAAAGTGAAAAATCTGCCAAAACAGGGCATAAAAAGACACCTTACCACCTTTTCCATCAAGAAGATGATGATTGCAGCCACTTGGCTGTGAAAAGTGTGCTTTTTGAGCTTTTTACGCTCTGAAAACGCTTATTTCACCATATGCAGTCACATACCGGGACCAAATCACAGAGTGGTCACTGATGCTTAAAAGTGAAAAATCTGGCCAAACAGGGCATAAAAAGACACAAAACCACCTTTTCCATCAAGAAGATGATGATTGCAGCCACTTGGCACTGAAAAGTGTGCTTTTTGAGCTTTTTACGCTCTGAAAATGCTTATTTCACCACATGCAGTCACATACAGGGACCAAATCACAGTGGTCACTCATGCTAAAAAAGTGAAAAATCTGCCAAAACAGGGCATAAAAAGACACAAAACCACCTTTTCCATCAAGAAGATGGTGATTGCAGCCACTTGGCTGTGAAAGTGTGCTTTTTGAGCTTTTTACGCTCTGAAAACGCTTATTTCACCATATGCAGTCACATACAGGGACCAAATCACAGTGGTCACTCATGCTAAAAAAGTGAAAAATCTGCCAAAACAGGGCATAAAAAGACACAAAACCACCTTTTCTATCAAGAAGATGATGATTGCAGCCACTTGGCACTGGAAAGTGTGCTTTTTGAGCTTTTTACGCTCTGAAAATGCTTAATTCACCACATGCAGTCACATACAGGGACCAAATCACAGTGGTCACTCATGCTAAAAAAGTGAAAAATCTGGCAAAACAGGGCATAAAAAGACACAAAACCACCTTTTCCATCAAGAAGATGATGATTGCAGCCACTTGGAACTGGAAAGTGTGCTTTTTGAGCTTTTTACGCTCTGAAAACGCTTATTTCACCATATGCAGTCACATACAGGGCTCAAATCACAGAGTGGTCACTGATGCTTAAAAGTGAAAAATCTGGCAAAACAGGCCATAAAAAGACACAAAACCACCTTTTCCATCAAGAAGATGATGATTGCAGCCACTTGGCTGTGAAAGTGTGCTTTTTGAGCTTTTTACGCTCTAAAAACGCTTATTTCACCATATGCAGTCACATACAGGGCCCAAATCACAGAGTGGTCAGTGATGCTTAAAAGTGAAAAATCTGGCTAAACAGGGCATAAAAAGACACAAAACCACCTTTTCCATCAAGAAGATGATGATTGCAGCCACTTGGCTGTGAAAGTGTGCTTTTTGAGCTTTTTACGCTCTGAAAACGCTTATTTCACCATATGCAGTCACATACAGGGACCAAATCACAGTGGTCACTCATGCTAAAAAAGTGAAAAATCTGCCAAAACAGGGCATAAAAAGACACAAAACCACCTTTTCCATCAAGAAGATGATGATTGCAGCCACTTGGCACTGGAAAGTGTGCTTTTTGAGCTTTTTACGCTCTGAAAACGCTTATTTCACCATATGCAGTCACATACAGGGCCCAAATCACAGAGTGGTCAGTGATGCTTAAAAGTGAAAAATCTGGCAAAACAGGGCATAAAAAGACACAAAACCACGTTTTTCATCAAGAAGATGACGATTGCAGCCACTTGGCACTGGAAAATGTGCTTTTTGAGCTTTTTACGCTCTGAAAATGCTTATTTCACCACATGCAGTCACATACAGGGACCAAATCACAGTGGTCACTCATGCTAAAAAAGTGAAAAATCTGCCAAAACAGGGCATAAAAAGACACCTTACCACCTTTTCCATCAAGAAGATGATGATTGCAGCCACTTGGCTGTGAAAAGTGTGCTTTTTGAGCTTTTTACGCTCTGAAAACGCTTATTTCACCATATGCAGTCACATACAGGGACCAAATCACAGTGGTCACTCATGCTAAAAAAGTGAAAAATCTGCCAAAACAGGGCATAAAAAGACACAAAACCACCTTTTCTATCAAGAAGATGATGATTGCAGCCACTTGGCACTGGAAAGTGTGCTTTTTGAGCTTTTTACGCTCTGAAAATGCTTAATTCACCACATGCAGTCACATACAGGGACCAAATCACAGTGGTCACTCATGCTAAAAAAGTGAAAAATCTGGCAAAACAGGGCATAAAAAGACACAAAACCACCTTTTCCATCAAGAAGATGATGATTGCAGCCACTTGGAACTGGAAAGTGTGCTTTTTGAGCTTTTTACGCTCTGAAAACGCTTATTTCACCATATGCAGTCACATACAGGGCTCAAATCACAGAGTGGTCACTGATGCTTAAAAGTGAAAAATCTGGCAAAACAGGCCATAAAAAGACACAAAACCACCTTTTCCATCAAGAAGATGATGATTGCAGCCACTTGGCTGTGAAAGTGTGCTTTTTGAGCTTTTTACGCTCTGAAAACGCTTATTTCACCATATGCAGTCACATACAGGGACCAAATCACAGTGGTCACTCATGCTAAAAAAGTGAAAAATCTGGTAAAACAGGGCATAAAAAGACACAAAACCACCTTTTCCATCAAGAAGATGATGATTGCAGCCACTTGGAACTGGAAAGTGTGCTTTTTGAGCTTTTTACGCTCTGAAAACGCTTATTTCACCATATGCAGTCACATACAGGGCTCAAATCACAGAGTGGTCACTGATGCTTAAAAGTGAAAAATCTGGCAAAACAGGGCATAAAAAGACACAAAACCACCTTTTCCATCAAGAAGATGATGATTGCAGCCACTTGGCTGTGAAAGTGTGCTTTTTGAGCTTTTTACGCTCTAAAAACGCTTATTTCACCATATGCAGTCACATACAGGGCCCAAATCACAGAGTGGTCAGTGATGCTTAAAAGTGAAAAATCTGGCTAAACAGGGCATAAAAAGACACAAAACCACCTTTTCCATCAAGAAGATGATGATTTCAGCCACTTGGCTGTGAAAGTGTGCTTTTTGAGCTTTTTACGCTCTGAAAACGCTTATTTCACCATATGCAGTCACATACAGGGACCAAATCACAGTGGTCACTCATGCTAAAAAAGTGAAAAATCTGCCAAAACAGGGCATAAAAAGACACAAAACCACCTTTTCCATCAAGAAGATGATGATTGCAGCCACTTGGCACTGGAAAGTGTGCTTTTTGAGTTTTTTACGCTCTGAAAACGCTTATTTCACCATATGCAGTCACATACAGGGCCCAAATCACAGAGTGGTCAGTGATGCTTAAAAGTGAAAAATCTGGCAAAACAGGGCATAAAAAGACACAAAACCACGTTTTTCATCAAGAAGATGACGATTGCAGCCACTTGGCACTGGAAAATGTGCTTTTTGAGCTTTTTACGCTCTGAAAATGCTTATTTCACCACATGCAGTCACATACAGGGACCAAATCACAGTGGTCACTCATGCTAAAAAAGTGAAAAATCTGCCAAAACAGGGCATAAAAAGACACCTTACCACCTTTTCCATCAAGAAGATGATGATTGCAGCCACTTGGCTGTGAAAAGTGTGCTTTTTGAGCTTTTTACGCTCTGAAAACGCTTATTTCACCATATGCAGTCACATACCGGGACCAAATCACAGAGTGGTCACTGATGCTTAAAAGTGAAAAATCTGGCCAAACAGGGCATAAAAAGACACAAAACCACCTTTTCCATCAAGAAGATGATGATTGCAGCCACTTGGCACTGAAAAGTGTGCTTTTTGAGCTTTTTACGCTCTGAAAATGCTTATTTCACCACATGCAGTCACATACAGGGACCAAATCACAGTGGTCACTCATGCTAAAAAAGTGAAAAATCTGGCAAAACAGGGCATAAAAAGACACAAAACCACCTTTTCCATCAAGAAGATGATGATTGCAGCCACTTGGAACTGGAAAGTGTGCTTTTTGAGCTTTTTACGCTCTGAAAACGCTTATTTCACCATAAGCAGTCACATACAGGGCTCAAATCACAGAGTGGTCACTGATGCTAAAAAGTGAAAAATCTGGCAAAACAGGGCATAAAAAGACACAAAACCACCTTTTCCACCAAGAAGATGATGATTGCAGCCACTTGGCTGTGAAAGTGTGCTTTTTGAGCTTTTTACGCTCTGAAAATGCTTATTTCACCACATGCAGTCACATACAGGGACCAAATCAGAGTGGTCACTCATGCTAAAAAGTGAAAAATCTGCCAATTTAGGGCATAAAAAGACACAAAACCACCTTTTCCATCAAGAAGATGATGATTGCAGCCACTTGGCTGTGAAAGTGTGCTTTTTGAGCTTTTTACGCTCTGAAAACGCTTATTTCACCATATGCAGTCACATACCGGGACCAAATCACAGAGTGGTCACTCATGCTTAAAAGTGAAAAATCTGGCCAAACAGGGCATAAAAAGACAGAAAAAAACCACCTTTTCCATCAAGAAGATGATGATTGCAGCCACTTGGCACTGAAAAGTGTGCTTTTTGAGCTTTTTACGCTCTGAAAATGCTTATTTCACCACATGCAGTCACATACAGGGACCAAATCACAGTGGTCACTCATGCTAAAAAAAGTGAAAAATCTGCCAAAACAGGGCATAAAAAGACACCTTACCACCTTTTCCATCAAGAAGATGATGATTGCAGCCACTTGGCTGTGAAAAGTGTGCTTTTTGAGCTTTTTACGCTCTGAAAACGCTTATTTCACCATATGCAGTCACATACCGGGACCAAATCACAGAGTGGTCACTGATGCTTAAAAGTGAAAAATCTGGCCAAACAGGGCATAAAAAGACACAAAACCACCTTTTCCATCAAGAAGATGATGATTGCAGCCACTTGGCACTGAAAAGTGTGCTTTTTGAGCTTTTTACGCTCTGAAAATGCTTATTTCACCACATGCAGTCACATACAGGGACCAAATCACAGTGGTCACTCATGCTAAAAAAGTGAAAAATCTGGCAAAACAGGGCATAAAAAGACACAAAACCACCTTTTCCATCAAGAAGATGATGATTGCAGCCACTTGGAACTGGAAAGTGTGCTTTTTGAGCTTTTTACGCTCTGAAAACGCTTATTTCACCATAAGCAGTCACATACAGGGCTCAAATCACAGAGTGGTCACTGATGCTAAAAAGTGAAAAATCTGGCAAAACAGGGCATAAAAAGACACAAAACCACCTTTTCCACCAAGAAGATGATGATTGCAGCCACTTGGCTGTGAAAGTGTGCTTTTTGAGCTTTTTACGCTCTGAAAATGCTTATTTCACCACATGCAGTCACATACAGGGACCAAATCAGAGTGGTCACTCATGCTAAAAAGTGAAAAATCTGCCAATTTAGGGCATAAAAAGACACAAAACCACCTTTTCCATCAAGAAGATGATGATTGCAGCCACTTGGCTGTGAAAGTGTGCTTTTTGAGCTTTTTACGCTCTGAAAACGCTTATTTCACCATATGCAGTCACATACCGGGACCAAATCACAGAGTGGTCACTCATGCTTAAAAGTGAAAAATCTGGCCAAACAGGGCATAAAAAGACAGAAAAAAACCACCTTTTCCATCAAGAAGATGATGATTGCAGCCACTTGGCACTGAAAAGTGTGCTTTTTGAGCTTTTTACGCTCTGAAAATGCTTATTTCACCACATGCAGTCACATACAGGGACCAAATCACAGTGGTCACTCATGCTAAAAAAAGTGAAAAATCTGCCAAAACAGGGCATAAAAAGACACAAAACCACCTTTTCCATCAAGAAGATGATGATTGCAGCCACTTGGCTGTGAAAAGTGTGCTTTTTGAGCTTTTTACGCTCTGAAAATGCTTATTTCACCACATGCAGTCACATACAGGGACCAAATCACAGTGGTCACTCATGCTAAAAAAGTGAAAAATCTGGCAAAACAGGGCATAAAAAGACACAAAACCACCTTTTCTATCAAGAAGATGACGATTGCAGCCACTTGGCACTGGAAAGTGTGCTTTTTGAGCTTTTTACGCTCTGAAAATGCTTAATTCACCATATGCAGTCACATACAGGGACCAAATCACAGTGGTCACTCATGCTAAAAAAAGTGAAAAATCTGCCAAAACAGGGCATAAAAAGACACAAAACCACCTTTTCCATCAAGAAGATGATGATTGCAGCCACTTGGCACTGGAAAGTGTGCTTTTTGAGCTTTTTACGCTCTGAAAACGTTTATTTCACCATATGCAGTCACATACCGGGACCAAATCACAGTGGTCACTGATGCTAAAAAGTGAAAAATCTGCCAATTTAGGGCATAAAAAGACACCTTACCACCTTTTCCATCAAGAAGATGATGATTGCAGCCACGTGGCTGTGAAAAGTGTGCTTTTTGAGCTTTTTACGCTCTGAAAACGCTTATTTCACCATATGCAGTCACATACCGGGACCAAATCACAGAGTGGTCACTGATGCTTAAAAGTGAAAAATCTGGCCAAACAGGGCATAAAAAGACACAAAACCACCTTTTCCATCAAGAAGATGATGATTGCAGCCACTTGGCACTGAAAAGTGTGCTTTTTGAGCTTTTTACGCTCTGAAAATGCTTATTTCACCACATGCAGTCACATACAGGGACCAAATCACAGTGGTCACTCATGCTAAAAAAGTGAAAAATCTGGCAAAACAGGGCATAAAAAGACACAAAACCACCTTTTACATCAAGAAGATGATGATTGCAGCCACTTGGAACTGGAAAGTGTGCTTTTTGAGCTTTTTACGCTCTGAAAACGCTTATTTCACCATATGCAGTCACATACAGGGCTCAAATCACAGAGTGGTCACTGATGCTTAAAAGTGAAAAATCTGGCAAAACAGGGCATAAAAAGACACAAAACCACCTTTTCCATCAAGAAGATGATGATTGCAGCCACTTGGCTGTGAAAGTGTGCTTTTTGAGCTTTTTACGCTCTAAAAACGCTTATTTCACCATATGCAGTCACATACAGGGCCCAAATCACAGAGTGGTCAGTGATGCTTAAAAGTGAAAAATCTGGCTAAACAGGGCATAAAAAGACACAAAACCACCTTTTCCATCAAGAAGATGATGATTGCAGCCACTTGGCTGTGAAAGTGTGCTTTTTGAGCTTTTTACGCACTGAAAACGCTTATTTCACCATATGCAGTCACATACAGGGCTCAAATCACAGTGGTCACTCATGCTAAAAAAGTGAAAAATCTGCCAAAACAGGGCATAAAAAGACACCTTACCACCTTTTCCATCAAGAAGATGATGATTGCAGCCACTTGGCTGTGAAAAGTGTGCTTTTTGAGCTTTTTACGCTCTGAAAACGCTTATTTCACCATATGCAGTCACATACCGGGACCAAATCACAGAGTGGTCACTGATGCTTAAAAGTGAAAAATCTGGCCAAACAGGGCATAAAAAGACACAAAACCACCTTTTCCATCAAGAAGATGATGATTGCAGCCACTTGGCACTGAAAAGTGTGCTTTTTGAGCTTTTTACGCTCTGAAAATGCTTATTTCACCACATGCAGTCACATACAGGGACCAAATCACAGTGGTCACTCATGCTAAAAAAGTGAAAAATCTGCCAAAACAGGGCATAAAAAGACACAAAACCACCTTTTCTATCAAGAAGATGATGATTGCAGCCACTTGGCACTGGAAAGTGTGCTTTTTGAGCTTTTTACGCTCTGAAAATGCTTAATTCACCACATGCAGTCACATACAGGGACCAAATCACAGTGGTCACTCATGCTAAAAAAGTGAAAAATCTGGCAAAACAGGGCATAAAAAGACACAAAACCACCTTTTCCATCAAGAAGATGATGATTGCAGCCACTTGGAACTGGAAAGTGTGCTTTTTGAGCTTTTTACGCTCTGAAAACGCTTATTTCACCATATGCAGTCACATACAGGGCTCAAATCACAGAGTGGTCACTGATGCTTAAAAGTGAAAAATCTGGCAAAACAGGCCATAAAAAGACACAAAACCACCTTTTCCATCAAGAAGATGATGATTGCAGCCACTTGGCTGTGAAAGTGTGCTTTTTGAGCTTTTTACGCTCTAAAAACGCTTATTTCACCATATGCAGTCACATACAGGGCCCAAATCACAGAGTGGTCAGTGATGCTTAAAAGTGAAAAATCTGGCTAAACAGGGCATAAAAAGACACAAAACCACCTTTTCCATCAAGAAGATGATGATTGCAGCCACTTGGCTGTGAAAGTGTGCTTTTTGAGCTTTTTACGCTCTGAAAACGCTTATTTCACCATATGCAGTCACATACAGGGACCAAATCACAGTGGTCACTCATGCTAAAAAAGTGAAAAATCTGCCAAAACAGGGCATAAAAAGACACAAAACCACCTTTTCCATCAAGAAGATGATGATTGCAGCCACTTGGCACTGGAAAGTGTGCTTTTTGAGCTTTTTACGCTCTGAAAACGCTTATTTCACCATATGCAGTCACATACAGGGCCCAAATCACAGAGTGGTCAGTGATGCTTAAAAGTGAAAAATCTGGCAAAACAGGGCATAAAAAGACACAAAACCACGTTTTTCATCAAGAAGATGACGATTGCAGCCACTTGGCACTGGAAAATGTGCTTTTTGAGCTTTTTACGCTCTGAAAATGCTTATTTCACCACATGCAGTCACATACAGGGACCAAATCACAGTGGTCACTCATGCTAAAAAAGTGAAAAATCTGCCAAAACAGGGCATAAAAAGACACAAAACCACCTTTTCCATCAAGAAGATGGTGATTGCAGCCACTTGGCTGTGAAAGTGTGCTTTTTGAGCTTTTTACGCTCTGAAAACGCTTATTTCACCATATGCAGTCACATACAGGGACCAAATCACAGTGGTCACTCATGCTAAAAAAGTGAAAAATCTGCCAAAACAGGGCATAAAAAGACACAAAACCACCTTTTCTATCAAGAAGATGATGATTGCAGCCACTTGGCACTGGAAAGTGTGCTTTTTGAGCTTTTTACGCTCTGAAAATGCTTAATTCACCACATGCAGTCACATACAGGGACCAAATCACAGTGGTCACTCATGCTAAAAAAGTGAAAAATCTGGCAAAACAGGGCATAAAAAGACACAAAACCACCTTTTCCATCAAGAAGATGATGATTGCAGCCACTTGGAACTGGAAAGTGTGCTTTTTGAGCTTTTTACGCTCTGAAAACGCTTATTTCACCATATGCAGTCACATACAGGGCTCAAATCACAGAGTGGTCACTGATGCTTAAAAGTGAAAAATCTGGCAAAACAGGCCATAAAAAGACACAAAACCACCTTTTCCATCAAGAAGATGATGATTGCAGCCACTTGGCTGTGAAAGTGTGCTTTTTGAGCTTTTTACGCTCTGAAAACGCTTATTTCACCATATGCAGTCACATACAGGGACCAAATCACAGTGGTCACTCATGCTAAAAAAGTGAAAAATCTGGTAAAACAGGGCATAAAAAGACACAAAACCACCTTTTCCATCAAGAAGATGATGATTGCAGCCACTTGGAACTGGAAAGTGTGCTTTTTGAGCTTTTTACGCTCTGAAAACGCTTATTTCACCATATGCAGTCACATACAGGGCTCAAATCACAGAGTGGTCACTGATGCTTAAAAGTGAAAAATCTGGCAAAACAGGGCATAAAAAGACACAAAACCACCTTTTCCATCAAGAAGATGATGATTGCAGCCACTTGGCTGTGAAAGTGTGCTTTTTGAGCTTTTTACGCTCTAAAAACGCTTATTTCACCATATGCAGTCACATACAGGGCCCAAATCACAGAGTGGTCAGTGATGCTTAAAAGTGAAAAATCTGGCTAAACAGGGCATAAAAAGACACAAAACCACCTTTTCCATCAAGAAGATGATGATTTCAGCCACTTGGCTGTGAAAGTGTGCTTTTTGAGCTTTTTACGCTCTGAAAACGCTTATTTCACCATATGCAGTCACATACAGGGACCAAATCACAGTGGTCACTCATGCTAAAAAAGTGAAAAATCTGCCAAAACAGGGCATAAAAAGACACAAAACCACCTTTTCCATCAAGAAGATGATGATTGCAGCCACTTGGCACTGGAAAGTGTGCTTTTTGAGCTTTTTACGCTCTGAAAACGCTTATTTCACCATATGCAGTCACATACAGGGCCCAAATCACAGAGTGGTCAGTGATGCTTAAAAGTGAAAAATCTGGCAAAACAGGGCATAAAAAGACACAAAACCACGTTTTTCATCAAGAAGATGACGATTGCAGCCACTTGGCACTGGAAAATGTGCTTTTTGAGCTTTTTACGCTCTGAAAATGCTTATTTCACCACATGCAGTCACATACAGGGACCAAATCACAGTGGTCACTCATGCTAAAAAAGTGAAAAATCTGCCAAAACAGGGCATAAAAAGACACCTTACCACCTTTTCCATCAAGAAGATGATGATTGCAGCCACTTGGCTGTGAAAAGTGTGCTTTTTGAGCTTTTTACGCTCTGAAAACGCTTATTTCACCATATGCAGTCACATACCGGGACCAAATCACAGAGTGGTCACTGATGCTTAAAAGTGAAAAATCTGGCCAAACAGGGCATAAAAAGACACAAAACCACCTTTTCCATCAAGAAGATGATGATTGCAGCCACTTGGCACTGAAAAGTGTGCTTTTTGAGCTTTTTACGCTCTGAAAATGCTTATTTCACCACATGCAGTCACATACAGGGACCAAATCACAGTGGTCACTCATGCTAAAAAAGTGAAAAATCTGGCAAAACAGGGCATAAAAAGACACAAAACCACCTTTTCCATCAAGAAGATGATGATTGCAGCCACTTGGAACTGGAAAGTGTGCTTTTTGAGCTTTTTACGCTCTGAAAACGCTTATTTCACCATAAGCAGTCACATACAGGGCTCAAATCACAGAGTGGTCACTGATGCTAAAAAGTGAAAAATCTGCCAAAACAGGGCATAAAAAGACACAAAACCACCTTTTCCACCAAGAAGATGATGATTGCAGCCACTTGGCTGTGAAAGTGTGCTTTTTGAGCTTTTTACGCTCTGAAAATGCTTATTTCACCACATGCAGTCACATACAGGGACCAAATCAGAGTGGTCACTCATGCTAAAAAGTGAAAAATCTGCCAATTTAGGGCATAAAAAGACACAAAACCACCTTTTCCATCAAGAAGATGATGATTGCAGCCACTTGGCTGTGAAAGTGTGCTTTTTGAGCTTTTTACGCTCTGAAAACGCTTATTTCACCATATGCAGTCACATACCGGGACCAAATCACAGAGTGGTCACTCATGCTTAAAAGTGAAAAATCTGGCCAAACAGGGCATAAAAAGACAGAAAAAAACCACCTTTTCCATCAAGAAGATGATGATTGCAGCCACTTGGCACTGAAAAGTGTGCTTTTTGAGCTTTTTACGCTCTGAAAATGCTTATTTCACCACATGCAGTCACATACAGGGACCAAATCACAGTGGTCACTCATGCTAAAAAAAGTGAAAAATCTGCCAAAACAGGGCATAAAAAGACACAAAACCACCTTTTCCATCAAGAAGATGATGATTGCAGCCACTTGGCTGTGAAAAGTGTGCTTTTTGAGCTTTTTACGCTCTGAAAATGCTTATTTCACCACATGCAGTCACATACAGGGACCAAATCACAGTGGTCACTCATGCTAAAAAAGTGAAAAATCTGGCAAAACAGGGCATAAAAAGACACAAAACCACCTTTTCTATCAAGAAGATGACGATTGCAGCCACTTGGCACTGGAAAGTGTGCTTTTTGAGCTTTTTACGCTCTGAAAATGCTTAATTCACCATATGCAGTCACATACAGGGACCAAATCACAGTGGTCACTCATGCTAAAAAAAGTGAAAAATCTGCCAAAACAGGGCATAAAAAGACACAAAACCACCTTTTCCATCAAGAAGATGATGATTGCAGCCACTTGGCACTGGAAAGTGTGCTTTTTGAGCTTTTTACGCTCTGAAAACGTTTATTTCACCATATGCAGTCACATACCGGGACCAAATCACAGTGGTCACTGATGCTAAAAAGTGAAAAATCTGCCAATTTAGGGCATAAAAAGACACCTTACCACCTTTTCCATCAAGAAGATGATGATTGCAGCCACGTGGCTGTGAAAAGTGTGCTTTTTGAGCTTTTTACGCTCTGAAAACGCTTATTTCACCATATGCAGTCACATACCGGGACCAAATCACAGAGTGGTCACTGATGCTTAAAAGTGAAAAATCTGGCCAAACAGGGCATAAAAAGACACAAAACCACCTTTTCCATCAAGAAGATGATGATTGCAGCCACTTGGCACTGAAAAGTGTGCTTTTTGAGCTTTTTACGCTCTGAAAATGCTTATTTCCCCACATGCAGTCACATACAGGGACCAAATCACAGTGGTCACTCATGCTAAAAAAGTGAAAAATCTGGCAAAACAGGGCATAAAAAGACACAAAACCACCTTTTACATCAAGAAGATGATGATTGCAGCCACTTGGAACTGGAAAGTGTGCTTTTTGAGCTTTTTACGCTCTGAAAACGCTTATTTCACCATATGCAGTCACATACAGGGCTCAAATCACAGAGTGGTCACTGATGCTTAAAAGTGAAAAATCTGGCAAAACAGGGCATAAAAAGACACAAAACCACCTTTTCCATCAAGAAGATGATGATTGCAGCCACTTGGCTGTGAAAGTGTGCTTTTTGAGCTTTTTACGCTCTAAAAACGCTTATTTCACCATATGCAGTCACATACAGGGCCCAAATCACAGAGTGGTCAGTGATGCTTAAAAGTGAAAAATCTGGCTAAACAGGGCATAAAAAGACACAAAACCACCTTTTCCATCAAGAAGATGATGATTGCAGCCACTTGGCTGTGAAAGTGTGCTTTTTGAGCTTTTTACGCACTGAAAACGCTTATTTCACCATATGCAGTCACATACAGGGCTCAAATCACAGTGGTCACTCATGCTAAAAAAGTGAAAAATCTGGCAAAACAGGGCATAAAAAGACACAAAACCACCTTTTCCATCAAGAAGATGATGATTGCAGCCACTTGGCTGTGAAAAGTGTGCTTTTTGAGCTTTTTACGCTCTGAAAACGCTTATTTCACCATATGCAGTCACATACAGGGCCCAAATCACAGAGTGGTCAGTGATGCTTAAAAGTGAAAAATCTGGCCAAACAGGGCATAAAAAGACACAAAACCACCTTTTCCATCAAGAAGATGATGATTGCAGCCACTTGGCTGTGAAAGTGTGCTTTTTGAGCTTTTTACGCTCTGAAAACGCTTATTTCACCATATGCAGTCACATACAGGGACCAAATCACAGTGGTCACTCATGCTAAAAAAGTGAAAAATCTGCCAAAACAGGGCATAAAAAGACACAAAACCACCTTTTCCATCAAGAAGATGATGATTGCAGCCACTTGGCACTGGAAAGTGTGCTTTTTGAGCTTTTTACGCTCTGAAAACGCTTATTTCACCATATGCAGTCACATACAGGGCCCAAATCACAGAGTGGTCAGTGATGCTTAAAAGTGAAAAATCTGGCAAAACAGGGCATAAAAAGACACAAAACCACGTTTTTCATCAAGAAGATGACGATTGCAGCCACTTGGCACTGGAAAATGTGCTTTTTGAGCTTTTTACGCTCTGAAAATGCTTATTTCACCACATGCAGTCACATACAGGGACCAAATCACATGGGTCACTCATGCTAAAAAAGTGAAAAATCTGCCAAAACAGGGCATAAAAAGACACCTTACCACCTTTTCCATCAAGAAGATGATGATTGCAGCCACTTGGCTGTGAAAAGTGTGCTTTTTGAGCTTTTTACGCTCTGAAAACGCTTATTTCACCATATGCAGTCACATACCGGGACCAAATCACAGAGTGGTCACTGATGCTTAAAAGTGAAAAATCTGGCCAAACAGGGCATAAAAAGACACAAAACCACCTTTTCCATCAAGAAGATGATGATTGCAGCCACTTGGCACTGAAAAGTGTGCTTTTTGAGCTTTTTACGCTCTGAAAATGCTTATTTCACCACATGCAGTCACATACAGGGACCAAATCACAGTGGTCACTCATGCTAAAAAAGTGAAAAATCTGCCAAAACAGGGCATAAAAAGACACAAAACCACCTTTTCCATCAAGAAGATGGTGATTGCAGCCACTTGGCTGTGAAAGTGTGCTTTTTGAGGTTTTTACGCTCTGAAAACGCTTATTTCACCATATGCAGTCACATACAGGGACCAAATCACAGTGGTCACTCATGCTAAAAAAGTGAAAAATCTGCCAAAACAGGGCATAAAAAGACACAAAACCACCTTTTCTATCAAGAAGATGATGATTGCAGCCACTTGGCACTGGAAAGTGTGCTTTTTGAGCTTTTTACGCTCTGAAAATGCTTAATTCACCACATGCAGTCACATACAGGGACCAAATCACAGTGGTCACTCATGCTAAAAAAGTGAAAAATCTGGCAAAACAGGGCATAAAAAGACACAAAACCACCTTTTCCATCAAGAAGATGATGATTGCAGCCACTTGGAACTGGAAAGTGTGCTTTTTGAGCTTTTTACGCTCTGAAAACGCTTATTTCACCATATGCAGTCACATACAGGGCTCAAATCACAGAGTGGTCACTGATGCTTAAAAGTGAAAAATCTGGCAAAACAGGCCATAAAAAGACACAAAACCACCTTTTCCATCAAGAAGATGATGATTGCAGCCACTTGGCTGTGAAAGTGTGCTTTTTGAGCTTTTTACGCTCTGAAAACGCTTATTTCACCATATGCAGTCACATACAGGGACCAAATCACAGTGGTCACTCATGCTAAAAAAGTGAAAAATCTGGTAAAACAGGGCATAAAAAGACACAAAACCACCTTTTCCATCAAGAAGATGATGATTGCAGCCACTTGGAACTGGAAAGTGTGCTTTTTGAGCTTTTTACGCTCTGAAAACGCTTATTTCACCATATGCAGTCACATACAGGGCTCAAATCACAGAGTGGTCACTGATGCTTAAAAGTGAAAAATCTGGCAAAACAGGGCATAAAAAGACACAAAACCACCTTTTCCATCAAGAAGATGATGATTGCAGCCACTTGGCTGTGAAAGTGTGCTTTTTGAGCTTTTTACGCTCTAAAAACGCTTATTTCACCATATGCAGTCACATACAGGGCCCAAATCACAGAGTGGTCAGTGATGCTTAAAAGTGAAAAATCTGGCTAAACAGGGCATAAAAAGACACAAAACCACCTTTTCCATCAAGAAGATGATGATTTCAGCCACTTGGCTGTGAAAGTGTGCTTTTTGAGCTTTTTACGCTCTGAAAACGCTTATTTCACCATAAGCAGTCACATACAGGGCTCAAATCACAGAGTGGTCACTGATGCTAAAAAGTGAAAAATCTGGCAAAACAGGGCATAAAAAGACACAAAACCACCTTTTCCACCAAGAAGATGATGATTGCAGCCACTTGGCTGTGAAAGTGTGCTTTTTGAGCTTTTTACGCTCTGAAAATGCTTATTTCACCACATGCAGTCACATACAGGGACCAAATCAGAGTGGTCACTCATGCTAAAAAGTGAAAAATCTGCCAATTTAGGGCATAAAAAGACACAAAACCACCTTTTCCATCAAGAAGATGACGATTGCAGCCACTTGGCACTGGAAAGTGTGCTTTTTGAGCTTTTTACGCTCTGAAAATGCTTAATTCACCATATGCAGTCACATACAGGGAATAAATCACAGTGGTCACTCATGCTAAAAAAAGTGAAAAATCTGCCAAAACAGGGCATAAAAAGACACAAAACCACCTTTTCCATCAAGAAGATGATGATTGCAGCCACTTGGCACTGGAAAGTGTGCTTTTTGAGCTTTTTACGCTCTGAAAACGTTTATTTCACCATATGCAGTCACATACCGGGACCAAATCACAGTGGTCACTGATGCTAAAAAGTGAAAAATCTGCCAATTTAGGGCATAAAAAGACACCTTACCACCTTTTCCATCAAGAAGATGATGATTGCAGCCACGTGGCTGTGAAAAGTGTGCTTTTTGAGCTTTTTACGCTCTGAAAACGCTTATTTCACCATATGCAGTCACATACCGGGACCAAATCACAGAGTGGTCACTGATGCTTAAAAGTGAAAAATCTGGCCAAACAGGGCATAAAAAGACACAAAACCACCTTTTCCATCAAGAAGATGATGATTGCAGCCACTTGGCACTGAAAAGTGTGCTTTTTGAGCTTTTTACGCTCTGAAAATGCTTATTTCCCCACATGCAGTCACATACAGGGACCAAATCACAGTGGTCACTCATGCTAAAAAAGTGAAAAATCTGGCAAAACAGGGCATAAAAAGACACAAAACCACCTTTTACATCAAGAAGATGATGATTGCAGCCACTTGGAACTGGAAAGTGTGCTTTTTGAGCTTTTTACGCTCTGAAAACGCTTATTTCACCATATGCAGTCACATACAGGGCTCAAATCACAGAGTGGTCACTGATGCTTAAAAGTGAAAAATCTGGCAAAACAGGGCATAAAAAGACACAAAACCACCTTTTCCATCAAGAAGATGATGATTGCAGCCACTTGGCTGTGAAAGTGTGCTTTTTGAGCTTTTTACGCACTGAAAACGCTTATTTCACCATATGCAGTCACATACAGGGCTCAAATCACAGTGGTCACTCATGCTAAAAAAGTGAAAAATCTGGCAAAACAGGGCATAAAAAGACACAAAACCACCTTTTCCATCAAGAAGATGATGATTGCAGCCACTTGGCTGTGAAAAGTGTGCTTTTTGAGCTTTTTACGCTCTGAAAACGCTTATTTCACCATATGCAGTCACATACAGGGCCCAAATCACAGAGTGGTCAGTGATGCTTAAAAGTGAAAAATCTGGCCAAACAGGGCATAAAAAGACACAAAACCACCTTTTCCATCAAGAAGATGATGATTGCAGCCACTTGGCACTGGAAAGTGTGCTTTTTGAGCTTTTTACGCTCTGAAAACGCTTATTTCACCATATGCAGTCACATACCGGGACCAAATCACAGTGGTCACTCATGCTAAAAAAGTGAAAAATCTGGCAAAACAGGGCATAAAAAGACACAAAACCACCTTTTCCATCAAGAAGATGATGATTGCAGCCACTTGGCTGTGAAAAGTGTGCTTTTTGAGCTTTTTACGCTCTGAAAACGTTTATTTCACCATATGCAGTCACATACCGGGACCAAATCACAGTGGTCACTGATGCTAAAAAGTGAAAAATCTGCCAATTTAGGGCATAAAAAGACACCTTACCACCTTTTCCATCAAGAAGATGATGATTGCAGCCACTTGGCTGTGAAAAGTGTGCTTTTTGAGCTTTTTACGCTCTGAAAACGCTTATTTCACCATATGCAGTCACATACAGGGCCCAAATCAGAGAGTGGTCAGTGATGCTTAAAAGTGAAAAATCTGGCCAAACAGGGCATAAAAAGACACAAAACCACCTTTTCCATCAAGAAGATGATGATTGCAGCCACTTGGCACTGGAAAGTGTGCTTTTTGAGCTTTTTACGCTCTGAAAACGCTTATTTCACCATATGCAGTCACATACAGGGCCCAAATCACAGAGTGGTCAGTGATGCTTAAAAGTGAAAAATCTGGCAAAACAGGGCATAAAAAGACACAAAACCACCTTTTACATCAAGAAGATGATGATTGCAGCCACTTGGCTGTGAAAGTGTGCTTTTTGAGCTTTTTACGCTCTGAAAACGCTTATTTCACCATATGCAGTCACATACAGGGACCAAATCACAGTGGTCACTCATGCTAAAAAAGTGAAAAATCTGCCAAAACAGGGCATAAAAAGACACAAAACCACCTTTTCCATCAAGAAGATGATGATTGCAGCCACTTGGCACTGGAAAGTGTGCTTTTTGAGCTTTTTACGCTCTGAAAACGCTTATTTCACCATATGCAGTCACATACCGGGACCAAATCACAGTGGTCACTGATGCTAAAAAGTGAAAAATCTGCCAATTTAGGGCATAAAAAGACACGAAACCACCTTTTCCATCAAGAAGATGATGATTGCAGCCACTTGGCACTGGAAAGTGTGCTTTTTGAGCTTTTTACGCTCTGAAAATGCTTATTTCACCATATGCAGTCATATACAGGGACCAAATCACAGTGGTCACTGATGCTAAAAAGTGAAAAATCTGCCAATTTAGGGCATAAAAAGACACCTTACCACCTTTTCCATCAAGAAGATGATGATTGCAGCCACTTGGCACTGAAAAGTGTGCTTTTTGAGCTTTTTACGCTCTGAAAATGCTTATTTCACCACATGCAGTCGCATACAGGGACCAAATCACAGTGGTCACTCATGCTAAAAAAGTGAAAAATCTGGCAAAACAGGGCATAAAAAGACACAAAACCACCTTTTCCATCAAGAAGATGATGATTGCAGCCACTTGGAACTGGAAAGTGTGCTTTTTGAGCTTTTTACGCTCTGAAAACGCTTATTTCACCATATTCAGTCACATACAGGGCTCAAATCACAGAGTGGTCACTGATGCTTAAAAGTGAAAAATCTGGCAAAACAGGGCATAAAAAGACACAAAACCACCTTTTCCATCAAGAAGATGATGATTGCAGCCACTTGGCTGTGAAAGTGTGCTTTTTGAGCTTTTTACGCTCTGAAAACGCTTATTTCACCATATGCAGTCACATACAGGGCTCAAATCACAGAGTGGTCACTGATGCTTAAAAGTGAAAAATCTGGCAAAACAGGGCATAAAAAGACACAAAACCACCTTTTCCATCAAGAAGATGATGATTGCAGCCACTTGGCTGTGAAAAGTGTGCTTTTTGAGCTTTTTACGCTCTGAAAACGTTTATTTCACCATATGCAGTCACATACCGGGACCAAATCACAGTGGTCACTGATGCTAAAAAGTGAAAAATCTGCCAATTTAGGGCATAAAAAGACACCTTACCACCTTTTCCATCAAGAAGATGATGATTGCAGCCACTTGGCTGTGAAAAGTGTGCTTTTTGAGCTTTTTACGCTCTGAAAACGCTTATTTCACCATATGCAGTCACATACCGGGACCAAATCACAGAGTGGTCACTGATGCTTAAAAGTGAAAAATCTGGCCAAACAGGGCATAAAAAGACACAAAACCACCTTTTCCATCAAGAAGATGATGATTGCAGCCACTTGGCACTGAAAAGTGTGCTTTTTGAGCTTTTTACGCTCTGAAAATGCTTATTTCACCACATGCAGTCACATAAAGGGACCAAATCACAGTGGTCACTCATGCTAAAAAAGTGAAAAATCTGCCAAAACAGGGCATAAAAAGACACAAAACCACCTTTTCCATCAAGAAGATGATGATTGCAGCCACTTGGCTGTGAAAGTGTGCTTTTTGAGCTTTTTACGCTCTGAAAACGCTTATTTCACCATATGCAGTCACATACAGGGCTCAAATCACAGTGGTCACTCATGCTAAAAAAGTGAAAAATCTGCCAAAACAGGGCATAAAAAGACACCTTACCACCTTTTCCATCAAGAAGATGATGATTGCAGCCACTTGGCTGTGAAAAGTGTGCTTTTTGAGCTTTTTACGCTCTGAAAACGCTTATTTCACCATATGCAGTCACATACCGGGACCAAATCACAGAGTGGTCACTGATGCTTAAAAGTGAAAAATCTGGCCAAACAGGGCATAAAAAGACACAAAACCACCTTTTCCATCAAGAAGATGATGATTGCAGCCACTTGGCACTGAAAAGTGTGCTTTTTGAGCTTTTTACGCTCTGAAAATGCTTATTTCACCACATGCAGTCACATACAGGGACCAAATCACAGTGGTCACTCATGCTAAAAAAGTGAAAAATCTGCCAAAACAGGGCATAAAAAGACACAAAACCACCTTTTCTATCAAGAAGATGATGATTGCAGCCACTTGGCACTGGAAAGTGTGCTTTTTGAGCTTTTTACGCTCTGAAAATGCTTAATTCACCACATGCAGTCACATACAGGGACCAAATCACAGTGGTCACTCATGCTAAAAAAGTGAAAAATCTGGCAAAACAGGGCATAAAAAGACACAAAACCACCTTTTCCATCAAGAAGATGATGATTGCAGCCACTTGGAACTGGAAAGTGTGCTTTTTGAGCTTTTTACGCTCTGAAAACGCTTATTTCACCAGATGCAGTCACATACAGGGCTCAAATCACAGAGTGGTCACTGATGCTTAAAAGTGAAAAATCTGGCAAAACAGGCCATAAAAAGACACAAAACCACCTTTTCCATCAAGAAGATGATGATTGCAGCCACTTGGCTGTGAAAGTGTGCTTTTTGAGCTTTTTACGCTCTAAAAACGCTTATTTCACCATATGCAGTCACATACAGGGCCCAAATCACAGAGTGGTCAGTGATGCTTAAAAGTGAAAAATCTGGCTAAACAGGGCATAAAAAGACACAAAACCACCTTTTCCATCAAGAAGATGATGATTGCAGCCACTTGGCTGTGAAAGTGTGCTTTTTGAGCTTTTTACGCTCTGAAAACGCTTATTTCACCATATGCAGTCACATACAGGGACCAAATCACAGTGGTCACTCATGCTAAAAAAGTGAAAAATCTGCCAAAACAGGGCATAAAAAGACACAAAACCACCTTTTCCATCAAGAAGATGATGATTGCAGCCACTTGGCACTGGAAAGTGTGCTTTTTGAGCTTTTTACGCTCTGAAAACGCTTATTTCACCATATGCAGTCACATACAGGGCCCAAATCACAGAGTGGTCAGTGATGCTTAAAAGTGAAAAATCTGGCAAAACAGGGCATAAAAAGACACAAAACCACGTTTTTCATCAAGAAGATGACTATTGCAGCCACTTGGCACTGGAAAATGTGCTTTTTGAGCTTTTTACGCTCTGAAAATGCTTATTTCACCACATGCAGTCACATACAGGGACCAAATCACAGTGGTCACTCATGCTAAAAAAGTGAAAAATCTGCCAAAACAGGGCATAAAAAGACACAAAACCACCTTTTCCATCAAGAAGATGGTGATTGCAGCCACTTGGCTGTGAAAGTGTGCTTTTTGAGCTTTTTACGCTCTGAAAACGCTTATTTCACCATATGCAGTCACATACAGGGACCAAATCACAGTGGTCACTCATGCTAAAAAAGTGAAAAATCTGCCAAAACAGGGCATAAAAAGACACAAAACCACCTTTTCTATCAAGAAGATGATGATTGCAGCCACTTGGCACTGGAAAGTGTGCTTTTTGAGCTTTTTACGCTCTGAAAATGCTTAATTCACCACATGCAGTCACATACAGGGACCAAATCACAGTGGTCACTCATGCTAAAAAAGTGAAAAATCTGGCAAAACAGGGCATAAAAAGACACAAAACCACCTTTTCCATCAAGAAGATGATGATTGCAGCCACTTGGAACTGGAAAGTGTGCTTTTTGAGCTTTTTACGCTCTGAAAACGCTTATTTCACCATATGCAGTCACATACAGGGCTCAAATCACAGAGTGGTCACTGATGCTTAAAAGTGAAAAATCTGGCAAAACAGGCCATAAAAAGACACAAAACCACCTTTTCCATCAAGAAGATGATGATTGCAGCCACTTGGCTGTGAAAGTGTGCTTTTTGAGCTTTTTACGCTCTGAAAACGCTTATTTCACCATATGCAGTCACATACAGGGACCAAATCACAGTGGTCACTCATGCTAAAAAAGTGAAAAATCTGGCAAAACAGGGCATAAAAAGACACAAAACCACCTTTTCTATCAAGAAGATGACGATTGCAGCCACTTGGCACTGGAAAGTGTGCTTTTTGAGCTTTTTACGCTCTGAAAATGCTTAATTCACCATATGCAGTCACATACAGGGACCAAATCACAGTGGTCACTCATGCTAAAAAAAGTGAAAAATCTGCCAAAACAGGGCATAAAAAGACACAAAACCACCTTTTCCATCAAGAAGATGATGATTGCAGCCACTTGGCACTGGAAAGTGTGCTTTTTGAGCTTTTTACGCTCTGAAAACGTTTATTTCACCATATGCAGTCACATACCGGGACCAAATCACAGTGGTCACTGATGCTAAAAAGTGAAAAATCTGCCAATTTAGGGCATAAAAAGACACCTTACCACCTTTTCCATCAAGAAGATGATGATTGCAGCCACGTGGCTGTGAAAAGTGTGCTTTTTGAGCTTTTTACGCTCTGAAAACGCTTATTTCACCATATGCAGTCACATACCGGGACCAAATCACAGAGTGGTCACTGATGCTTAAAAGTGAAAAATCTGGCCAAACAGGGCATAAAAAGACACAAAACCACCTTTTCCATCAAGAAGATGATGATTGCAGCCACTTGGCACTGAAAAGTGTGCTTTTTGAGCTTTTTACGCTCTGAAAATGCTTATTTCCCCACATGCAGTCACATACAGGGACCAAATCACAGTGGTCACTCATGCTAAAAAAGTGAAAAATCTGGCAAAACAGGGCATAAAAAGACACAAAACCACCTTTTACATCAAGAAGATGATGATTGCAGCCACTTGGAACTGGAAAGTGTGCTTTTTGAGCTTTTTACGCTCTGAAAACGCTTATTTCACCATATGCAGTCACATACAGGGCTCAAATCACAGAGTGGTCACTGATGCTTAAAAGTGAAAAATCTGGCAAAACAGGGCATAAAAAGACACAAAACCACCTTTTCCATCAAGAAGATGATGATTGCAGCCACTTGGCTGTGAAAGTGTGCTTTTTGAGCTTTTTACGCTCTAAAAACGCTTATTTCACCATATGCAGTCACATACAGGGCCCAAATCACAGAGTGGTCAGTGATGCTTAAAAGTGAAAAATCTGGCTAAACAGGGCATAAAAAGACACAAAACCACCTTTTCCATCAAGAAGATGATGATTGCAGCCACTTGGCTGTGAAAGTGTGCTTTTTGAGCTTTTTACGCACTGAAAACGCTTATTTCACCATATGCAGTCACATACAGGGCTCAAATCACAGTGGTCACTCATGCTAAAAAAGTGAAAAATCTGGCAAAACAGGGCATAAAAAGACACAAAACCACCTTTTCCATCAAGAAGATGATGATTGCAGCCACTTGGCTGTGAAAAGTGTGCTTTTTGAGCTTTTTACGCTCTGAAAACGCTTATTTCACCATATGCAGTCACATACAGGGCCCAAATCACAGAGTGGTCAGTGATGCTTAAAAGTGAAAAATCTGGCCAAACAGGGCATAAAAAGACACAAAACCACCTTTTCCATCAAGAAGATGATGATTGCAGCCACTTGGCTGTGAAAGTGTGCTTTTTGAGCTTTTTACGCTCTGAAAACGCTTATTTCACCATATGCAGTCACATACAGGGACCAAATCACAGTGGTCACTCATGCTAAAAAAGTGAAAAATCTGCCAAAACAGGGCATAAAAAGACACAAAACCACCTTTTCCATCAAGAAGATGATGATTGCAGCCACTTGGCACTGGAAAGTGTGCTTTTTGAGCTTTTTACGCTCTGAAAACGCTTATTTCACCATATGCAGTCACATACAGGGCCCAAATCACAGAGTGGTCAGTGATGCTTAAAAGTGAAAAATCTGGCAAAACAGGGCATAAAAAGACACAAAACCACGTTTTTCATCAAGAAGATGACGATTGCAGCCACTTGGCACTGGAAAATGTGCTTTTTGAGCTTTTTACGCTCTGAAAATGCTTATTTCACCACATGCAGTCACATACAGGGACCAAATCACATGGGTCACTCATGCTAAAAAAGTGAAAAATCTGCCAAAACAGGGCATAAAAAGACACCTTACCACCTTTTCCATCAAGAAGATGATGATTGCAGCCACTTGGCTGTGAAAAGTGTGCTTTTTGAGCTTTTTACGCTCTGAAAACGCTTATTTCACCATATGCAGTCACATACCGGGACCAAATCACAGAGTGGTCACTGATGCTTAAAAGTGAAAAATCTGGCCAAACAGGGCATAAAAAGACACAAAACCACCTTTTCCATCAAGAAGATGATGATTGCAGCCACTTGGCACTGAAAAGTGTGCTTTTTGAGCTTTTTACGCTCTGAAAATGCTTATTTCACCACATGCAGTCACATACAGGGACCAAATCACAGTGGTCACTCATGCTAAAAAAGTGAAAAATCTGCCAAAACAGGGCATAAAAAGACACAAAACCACCTTTTCCATCAAGAAGATGGTGATTGCAGCCACTTGGCTGTGAAAGTGTGCTTTTTGAGGTTTTTACGCTCTGAAAACGCTTATTTCACCATATGCAGTCACATACAGGGACCAAATCACAGTGGTCACTCATGCTAAAAAAGTGAAAAATCTGCCAAAACAGGGCATAAAAAGACACAAAACCACCTTTTCTATCAAGAAGATGATGATTGCAGCCACTTGGCACTGGAAAGTGTGCTTTTTGAGCTTTTTACGCTCTGAAAATTCTTAATTCACCACATGCAGTCACATACAGGGACCAAATCACAGTGGTCACTCATGCTAAAAAAGTGAAAAATCTGGCAAAACAGGGCATAAAAAGACACAAAACCACCTTTTCCATCAAGAAGATGATGATTGCAGCCACTTGGAACTGGAAAGTGTGCTTTTTGAGCTTTTTACGCTCTGAAAACGCTTATTTCACCATATGCAGTCACATACAGGGCTCAAATCACAGAGTGGTCACTGATGCTTAAAAGTGAAAAATCTGGCAAAACAGGCCATAAAAAGACACAAAACCACCTTTTCCATCAAGAAGATGATGATTGCAGCCACTTGGCTGTGAAAGTGTGCTTTTTGAGCTTTTTACGCTCTGAAAACGCTTATTTCACCATATGCAGTCACATACAGGGACCAAATCACAGTGGTCACTCATGCTAAAAAAGTGAAAAATCTGGTAAAACAGGGCATAAAAAGACACAAAACCACCTTTTCCATCAAGAAGATGATGATTGCAGCCACTTGGAACTGGAAAGTGTGCTTTTTGAGCTTTTTACGCTCTGAAAACGCTTATTTCACCATATGCAGTCACATACAGGGCTCAAATCACAGAGTGGTCACTGATGCTTAAAAGTGAAAAATCTGGCAAAACAGGGCATAAAAAGACACAAAACCACCTTTTCCATCAAGAAGATGATGATTGCAGCCACTTGGCTGTGAAAGTGTGCTTTTTGAGCTTTTTACGCTCTGAAAACGCTTATTTCACCATATGCAGTCACACACCGGGACCAAATCACAGAGTGGTCACTCATGCTTAAAAGTGAAAAATCTGGCCAAACAGGGCATAAAAAGACAGAAAAAAATCACCTTTTCCATCAAGAAGATGATGATTGCAGCCACTTGGCACTGAAAAGTGTGCTTTTTGAGCTTTTTACGCTCTGAAAATGCTTATTTCACCACATGCAGTCACATACAGGGACCAAATCACAGTGGTCACTCATGCTAAAAAAAGTGAAAAATCTGCCAAAACAGGGCATAAAAAGACACAAAACCACCTTTTCCATCAAGAAGATGATGATTGCAGCCACTTGGAACTGGAAAGTGTGCTTTTTGAGCTTTTTACGCTCTGAAAACGCTTATTTCACCATAAGCAGTCACATACAGGGCTCAAATCACAGAGTGGTCACTGATGCTAAAAAGTGAAAAATCTGGCAAAACAGGGCATAAAAAGACACAAAACCACCTTTTCCACCAAGAAGATGATGATTGCAGCCACTTGGCTGTGAAAGTGTGCTTTTTGAGCTTTTTACGCTCTGAAAATGCTTATTTCACCACATGCAGTCACATACAGGGACCAAATCAGAGTGGTCACTCATGCTAAAAAGTGAAAAATCTGCCAATTTAGGGCATAAAAAGACACAAAACCACCTTTTCCATCAAGAAGATGATGATTGCAGCCACTTGGCTGTGAAAGTGTGCTTTTTGAGCTTTTTACGCTCTGAAAACGCTTATTTCACCATATGCAGTCACATACCGGGACCAAATCACAGAGTGGTCACTCATGCTTAAAAGTGAAAAATCTGGCCAAACAGGGCATAAAAAGACAGAAAAAAACCACCTTTTCCATCAAGAAGATGATGATTGCAGCCACTTGGCACTGAAAAGTGTGCTTTTTGAGCTTTTTACGCTCTGAAAATGCTTATTTCACCACATGCAGTCACATACAGGGACCAAATCACAGTGGTCACTCATGCTAAAAAACGTGAAAAATCTGCCAAAACAGGGCATAAAAAGACACAAAACCACCTTTTCCATCAAGAAGATGATGATTGCAGCCACTTGGCTGTGAAAAGTGTGCTTTTTGAGCTTTTTACGCTCTGAAAATGCTTATTTCACCACATGCAGTCACATACAGGGACCAAATCACAGTGGTCACTCATGCTAAAAAAGTGAAAAATCTGGCAAAACAGGGCATAAAAAGACACAAAACCACCTTTTCTATCAAGAAGATGACGATTGCAGCCACTTGGCACTGGAAAGTGTGCTTTTTGAGCTTTTTACGCTCTGAAAATGCTTAATTCACCATATGCAGTCACATACAGGGACCAAATCACAGTGGTCACTCATGCTAAAAAAAGTGAAAAATCTGCCAAAACAGGGCATAAAAAGACACAAAACCACCTTTTCCATCAAGAAGATGATGATTGCAGCCACTTGGCACTGGAAAGTGTGCTTTTTGAGCTTTTTACGCTCTGAAAACGTTTATTTCACCATATGCAGTCACATACCGGGACCAAATCACAGTGGTCACTGATGCTAAAAAGTGAAAAATCTGCCAATTTAGGGCATAAAAAGACACCTTACCACCTTTTCCATCAAGAAGATGATGATTGCAGCCACGTGGCTGTGAAAAGTGTGCTTTTTGAGCTTTTTACGCTCTGAAAACGCTTATTTCACCATATGCAGTCACATACCGGGACCAAATCACAGAGTGGTCACTGATGCTTAAAAGTGAAAAATCTGGCCAAACAGGGCATAAAAAGACACAAAACCACCTTTTCCATCAAGAAGATGATGATTGCAGCCACTTGGCACTGAAAAGTGTGCTTTTTGAGCTTTTTACGCTCTGAAAATGCTTATTTCCCCACATGCAGTCACATACAGGGACCAAATCACAGTGGTCACTCATGCTAAAAAAGTGAAAAATCTGGCAAAACAGGGCATAAAAAGACACAAAACCACCTTTTACATCAAGAAGATGATGATTGCAGCCACTTGGAACTGGAAAGTGTGCTTTTTGAGCTTTTTACGCTCTGAAAACGCTTATTTCACCATATGCAGTCACATACAGGGCTCAAATCACAGAGTGGTCACTGATGCTTAAAAGTGAAAAATCTGGCAAAACAGGGCATAAAAAGACACAAAACCACCTTTTCCATCAAGAAGATGATGATTGCAGCCACTTGGCTGTGAAAGTGTGCTTTTTGAGCTTTTTACGCTCTAAAAACGCTTATTTCACCATATGCAGTCACATACAGGGCCCAAATCACAGAGTGGTCAGTGATGCTTAAAAGTGAAAAATCTGGCTAAACAGGGCATAAAAAGACACAAAACCACCTTTTCCATCAAGAAGATGATGATTGCAGCCACTTGGCTGTGAAAGTGTGCTTTTTGAGCTTTTTACGCACTGAAAACGCTTATTTCACCATATGCAGTCACATACAGGGCTCAAATCACAGTGGTCACTCATGCTAAAAAAGTGAAAAATCTGGCAAAACAGGGCATAAAAAGACACAAAACCACCTTTTCCATCAAGAAGATGATGATTGCAGCCACTTGGCTGTGAAAAGTGTGCTTTTTGAGCTTTTTACGCTCTGAAAACGCTTATTTCACCATATGCAGTCACATACAGGGCCCAAATCACAGAGTGGTCAGTGATGCTTAAAAGTGAAAAATCTGGCCAAACAGGGCATAAAAAGACACAAAACCACCTTTTCCATCAAGAAGATGATGATTGCAGCCACTTGGCTGTGAAAGTGTGCTTTTTGAGCTTTTTACGCTCTGAAAACGCTTATTTCACCATATGCAGTCACATACAGGGACCAAATCACAGTGGTCACTCATGCTAAAAAAGTGAAAAATCTGCCAAAACAGGGCATAAAAAGACACAAAACCACCTTTTCCATCAAGAAGATGATGATTGCAGCCACTTGGCACTGGAAAGTGTGCTTTTTGAGCTTTTTACGCTCTGAAAACGCTTATTTCACCATATGCAGTCACATACAGGGCCCAAATCACAGAGTGGTCAGTGATGCTTAAAAGTGAAAAATCTGGCAAAACAGGGCATAAAAAGACACAAAACCACGTTTTTCATCAAGAAGATGACGATTGCAGCCACTTGGCACTGGAAAATGTGCTTTTTGAGCTTTTTACGCTCTGAAAATGCTTATTTCACCACATGCAGTCACATACAGGGACCAAATCACATGGGTCACTCATGCTAAAAAAGTGAAAAATCTGCCAAAACAGGGCATAAAAAGACACCTTACCACCTTTTCCATCAAGAAGATGATGATTGCAGCCACTTGGCTGTGAAAAGTGTGCTTTTTGAGCTTTTTACGCTCTGAAAACGCTTATTTCACCATATGCAGTCACATACCGGGACCAAATCACAGAGTGGTCACTGATGCTTAAAAGTGAAAAATCTGGCCAAACAGGGCATAAAAAGACACAAAACCACCTTTTCCATCAAGAAGATGATGATTGCAGCCACTTGGCACTGAAAAGTGTGCTTTTTGAGCTTTTTACGCTCTGAAAATGCTTATTTCACCACATGCAGTCACATACAGGGACCAAATCACAGTGGTCACTCATGCTAAAAAAGTGAAAAATCTGCCAAAACAGGGCATAAAAAGACACAAAACCACCTTTTCCATCAAGAAGATGGTGATTGCAGCCACTTGGCTGTGAAAGTGTGCTTTTTGAGGTTTTTACGCTCTGAAAACGCTTATTTCACCATATGCAGTCACATACAGGGACCAAATCACAGTGGTCACTCATGCTAAAAAAGTGAAAAATCTGCCAAAACAGGGCATAAAAAGACACAAAACCACCTTTTCTATCAAGAAGATGATGATTGCAGCCACTTGGCACTGGAAAGTGTGCTTTTTGAGCTTTTTACGCTCTGAAAATTCTTAATTCACCACATGCAGTCACATACAGGGACCAAATCACAGTGGTCACTCATGCTAAAAAAGTGAAAAATCTGGCAAAACAGGGCATAAAAAGACACAAAACCACCTTTTCCATCAAGAAGATGATGATTGCAGCCACTTGGAACTGGAAAGTGTGCTTTTTGAGCTTTTTACGCTCTGAAAACGCTTATTTCACCATATGCAGTCACATACAGGGCTCAAATCACAGAGTGGTCACTGATGCTTAAAAGTGAAAAATCTGGCAAAACAGGCCATAAAAAGACACAAAACCACCTTTTCCATCAAGAAGATGATGATTGCAGCCACTTGGCTGTGAAAGTGTGCTTTTTGAGCTTTTTACGCTCTGAAAACGCTTATTTCACCATATGCAGTCACATACAGGGACCAAATCACAGTGGTCACTCATGCTAAAAAAGTGAAAAATCTGGTAAAACAGGGCATAAAAAGACACAAAACCACCTTTTCCATCAAGAAGATGATGATTGCAGCCACTTGGAACTGGAAAGTGTGCTTTTTGAGCTTTTTACGCTCTGAAAACGCTTATTTCACCATATGCAGTCACATACAGGGCTCAAATCACAGAGTGGTCACTGATGCTTAAAAGTGAAAAATCTGGCAAAACAGGGCATAAAAAGACACAAAACCACCTTTTCCATCAAGAAGATGATGATTGCAGCCACTTGGCTGTGAAAGTGTGCTTTTTGAGCTTTTTACGCTCTGAAAACGCTTATTTCACCATATGCAGTCACACACCGGGACCAAATCACAGAGTGGTCACTCATGCTTAAAAGTGAAAAATCTGGCCAAACAGGGCATAAAAAGACAGAAAAAAATCACCTTTTCCATCAAGAAGATGATGATTGCAGCCACTTGGCACTGAAAAGTGTGCTTTTTGAGCTTTTTACGCTCTGAAAATGCTTATTTCACCACATGCAGTCACATACAGGGACCAAATCACAGTGGTCACTCATGCTAAAAAAAGTGAAAAATCTGCCAAAACAGGGCATAAAAAGACACAAAACCACCTTTTCCATCAAGAAGATGATGATTGCAGCCACTTGGCTGTGAAAAGTGTGCTTTTTGAGCTTTTTACGCTCTGAAAATGCTTATTTCACCACATGCAGTCACATACAGGGACCAAATCACAGTGGTCACTCATGCTAAAAAAGTGAAAAATCTGGCAAAACAGGGCATAAAAAGACACAAAACCACCTTTTCTATCAAGAAGATGACGATTGCAGCCACTTGGCACTGGAAAGTGTGCTTTTTGAGCTTTTTACGCTCTGAAAATGCTTAATTCACCATATGCAGTCACATACAGGGACCAAATCACAGTGGTCACTCATGCTAAAAAAAGTGAAAAATCTGCCAAAACAGGGCATAAAAAGACACAAAACCACCTTTTCCATCAAGAAGATGATGATTGCAGCCACTTGGCACTGGAAAGTGTGCTTTTTGAGCTTTTTACGCTCTGAAAACGTTTATTTCACCATATGCAGTCACATACCGGGACCAAATCACAGTGGTCACTGATGCTAAAAAGTGAAAAATCTGCCAATTTAGGGCATAAAAAGACACCTTACCACCTTTTCCATCAAGAAGATGATGATTGCAGCCACGTGGCTGTGAAAAGTGTGCTTTTTGAGCTTTTTACGCTCTGAAAACGCTTATTTCACCATATGCAGTCACATACCGGGACCAAATCACAGAGTGGTCACTGATGCTTAAAAGTGAAAAATCTGGCCAAACAGGGCATAAAAAGACACAAAACCACCTTTTCCATCAAGAAGATGATGATTGCAGCCACTTGGCACTGAAAAGAGTGCTTTTTGAGCTTTTTACGCTCTGAAAATGCTTATTTCCCCACATGCAGTCACATACAGGGACCAAATCACAGTGGTCACTCATGCTAAAAAAGTGAAAAATCTGGCAAAACAGGGCATAAAAAGACACAAAACCACCTTTTACATCAAGAAGATGATGATTGCAGCCACTTGGAACTGGAAAGTGTGCTTTTTGAGCTTTTTACGCTCTGAAAACGCTTATTTCACCATATGCAGTCACATACAGGGCTCAAATCACAGAGTGGTCACTGATGCTTAAAAGTGAAAAATCTGGCAAAACAGGGCATAAAAAGACACAAAACCACCTTTTCCATCAAGAAGATGATGATTGCAGCCACTTGGCTGTGAAAGTGTGCTTTTTGAGCTTTTTACGCACTGAAAACGCTTATTTCACCATATGCAGTCACATACAGGGCTCAAATCACAGTGGTCACTCATGCTAAAAAAGTGAAAAATCTGGCAAAACAGGGCATAAAAAGACACAAAACCACCTTTTCCATCAAGAAGATGATGATTGCAGCCACTTGGCTGTGAAAAGTGTGCTTTTTGAGCTTTTTACGCTCTGAAAACGCTTATTTCACCATATGCAGTCACATACAGGGCCCAAATCACAGAGTGGTCAGTGATGCTTAAAAGTGAAAAATCTGGCCAAACAGGGCATAAAAAGACACAAAACCACCTTTTCCATCAAGAAGATGATGATTGCAGCCACTTGGCACTGGAAAGTGTGCTTTTTGAGCTTTTTACGCTCTGAAAACGCTTATTTCACCATATGCAGTCACATACCGGGACCAAATCACAGTGGTCACTCATGCTAAAAAAGTGAAAAATCTGGCAAAACAGGGCATAAAAAGACACAAAACCACCTTTTCCATCAAGAAGATGATGATTGCAGCCACTTGGCTGTGAAAAGTGTGCTTTTTGAGCTTTTTACGCTCTGAAAACGTTTATTTCACCATATGCAGTCACATACCGGGACCAAATCACAGTGGTCACTGATGCTAAAAAGTGAAAAATCTGCCAATTTAGGGCATAAAAAGACACCTTACCACCTTTTCCATCAAGAAGATGATGATTGCAGCCACTTGGCTGTGAAAAGTGTGCTTTTTGAGCTTTTTACGCTCTGAAAACGCTTATTTCACCATATGCAGTCACATACAGGGCCCAAATCAGAGAGTGGTCAGTGATGCTTAAAAGTGAAAAATCTGGCCAAACAGGGCATAAAAAGACACAAAACCACCTTTTCCATCAAGAAGATGATGATTGCAGCCACTTGGCACTGGAAAGTGTGCTTTTTGAGCTTTTTACGCTCTGAAAACGCTTATTTCACCATATGCAGTCACATACAGGGCCCAAATCACAGAGTGGTCAGTGATGCTTAAAAGTGAAAAATCTGGCAAAACAGGGCATAAAAAGACACAAAACCACCTTTTACATCAAGAAGATGATGATTGCAGCCACTTGGCTGTGAAAGTGTGCTTTTTGAGCTTTTTACGCTCTGAAAACGCTTATTTCACCATATGCAGTCACATACAGGGACCAAATCACAGTGGTCACTCATGCTAAAAAAGTGAAAAATCTGCCAAAACAGGGCATAAAAAGACACAAAACCACCTTTTCCATCAAGAAGATGATGATTGCAGCCACTTGGCACTGGAAAGTGTGCTTTTTGAGCTTTTTACGCTCTGAAAACGCTTATTTCACCATATGCAGTCACATACCGGGACCAAATCACAGTGGTCACTGATGCTAAAAAGTGAAAAATCTGCCAATTTAGGGCATAAAAAGACACGAAACCACCTTTTCCATCAAGAAGATGATGATTGCAGCCACTTGGCACTGGAAAGTGTGCTTTTTGAGCTTTTTACGCTCTGAAAATGCTTATTTCACCATATGCAGTCATATACAGGGACCAAATCACAGTGGTCACTGATGCTAAAAAGTGAAAAATCTGCCAATTTAGGGCATAAAAAGACACCTTACCACCTTTTCCATCAAGAAGATGATGATTGCAGCCACTTGGCACTGAAAAGTGTGCTTTTTGAGCTTTTTACGCTCTGAAAATGCTTATTTCACCACATGCAGTCGCATACAGGGACCAAATCACAGTGGTCACTCATGCTAAAAAAGTGAAAAATCTGGCAAAACAGGGCATAAAAAGACACAAAACCACCTTTTCCATCAAGAAGATGATGATTGCAGCCACTTGGAACTGGAAAGTGTGCTTTTTGAGCTTTTTACGCTCTGAAAACGCTTATTTCACCATATTCAGTCACATACAGGGCTCAAATCACAGAGTGGTCACTGATGCTTAAAAGTGAAAAATCTGGCAAAACAGGGCATAAAAAGACACAAAACCACCTTTTCCATCAAGAAGATGATGATTGCAGCCACTTGGCTGTGAAAGTGTGCTTTTTGAGCTTTTTACGCTCTGAAAACGCTTATTTCACCATATGCAGTCACATACAGGGCTCAAATCACAGAGTGGTCACTGATGCTTAAAAGTGAAAAATCTGGCAAAACAGGGCATAAAAAGACACAAAACCACCTTTTCCATCAAGAAGATGATGATTGCAGCCACTTGGCTGTGAAAAGTGTGCTTTTTGAGCTTTTTACGCTCTGAAAACGTTTATTTCACCATATGCAGTCACATACCGGGACCAAATCACAGTGGTCACTGATGCTAAAAAGTGAAAAATCTGCCAATTTAGGGCATAAAAAGACACCTTACCACCTTTTCCATCAAGAAGATGATGATTGCAGCCACTTGGCTGTGAAAAGTGTGCTTTTTGAGCTTTTTACGCTCTGAAAACGCTTATTTCACCATATGCAGTCACATACCGGGACCAAATCACAGAGTGGTCACTGATGCTTAAAAGTGAAAAATCTGGCCAAACAGGGCATAAAAAGACACAAAACCACCTTTTCCATCAAGAAGATGATGATTGCAGCCACTTGGCACTGAAAAGTGTGCTTTTTGAGCTTTTTACGCTCTGAAAATGCTTATTTCACCACATGCAGTCACATAAAGGGACCAAATCACAGTGGTCACTCATGCTAAAAAAGTGAAAAATCTGCCAAAACAGGGCATAAAAAGACACAAAACCACCTTTTCCATCAAGAAGATGGTGATTGCAGCCACTTGGCTGTGAAAGTGTGCTTTTTGAGCTTTTTACGCTCTGAAAACGCTTATTTCACCATATGCAGTCACATACAGGGACCAAATCACAGTGGTCACTCATGCTAAAAAAGTGAAAAATCTGGCAAAACAGGGCATAAAAAGACACAAAACCACCTTTTCCATCAAGAAGATGATGATTGCAGCCACTTGGAACTGGAAAGTGTGCTTTTTGAGCTTTTTACGCTCTGAAAACGCTTATTTCACCATATGCAGTCACATACAGGGCTCAAATCACAGAGTGGTCACTGATGCTTAAAAGTGAAAAATCTGGCAAAACAGGGCATAAAAAGACACAAAACCACCTTTTCCATCAAGAAGATGATGATTGCAGCCACTTGGCTGTGAAAGTGTGCTTTTTGAGCTTTTTACGCTCTAAAAACGCTTATTTCACCATATGCAGTCACATACAGGGCCCAAATCACAGAGTGGTCAGTGATGCTTAAAAGTGAAAAATCTGGCAAAACAGGGCATAAAAAGACACAAAACCACCTTTTACATCAAGAAGATGATGATTGCAGCCACTTGGCTGTGAAAGTGTGCTTTTTGAGCTTTTTACGCTCTGAAAACGCTTATTTCACCATATGCAGTCACATACAGGGACCAAATCACAGTGGTCACTCATGCTAAAAAAGTGAAAAATCTGCCAAAACAGGGCATAAAAAGACACAAAACCACCTTTTCCATCAAGAAGATGATGATTGCAGCCACTTGGCACTGGAAAGTGTGCTTTTTGAGCTTTTTACGCTCTGAAAACGCTTATTTCACCATATGCAGTCACATACCGGGACCAAATCACAGTGGTCACTGATGCTAAAAAGTGAAAAATCTGCCAATTTAGGGCATAAAAAGACACGAAACCACCTTTTCCATCAAGAAGATGATGATTGCAGCCACTTGGCACTGGAAAGTGTGCTTTTTGAGCTTTTTACGCTCTGAAAATGCTTATTTCACCATATGCAGTCATATACAGGGACCAAATCACAGTGGTCACTGATGCTAAAAAGTGAAAAATCTGCCAATTTAGGGCATAAAAAGACACCTTACCACCTTTTCCATCAAGAAGATGATGATTGCAGCCACTTGGCACTGAAAAGTGTGCTTTTTGAGCTTTTTACGCTCTGAAAATGCTTATTTCACCACATGCAGTCGCATACAGGGACCAAATCACAGTGGTCACTCATGCTAAAAAAGTGAAAAATCTGGCAAAACAGGGCATAAAAAGACACAAAACCACCTTTTCCATCAAGAAGATGATGATTGCAGCCACTTGGAACTGGAAAGTGTGCTTTTTGAGCTTTTTACGCTCTGAAAACGCTTATTTCACCATATTCAGTCACATACAGGGCTCAAATCACAGAGTGGTCACTGATGCTTAAAAGTGAAAAATCTGGCAAAACAGGGCATAAAAAGACACAAAACCACCTTTTCCATCAAGAAGATGATGATTGCAGCCACTTGGCTGTGAAAAGTGTGCTTTTTGAGCTTTTTACGCTCTGAAAACGTTTATTTCACCATATGCAGTCACATACCGGGACCAAATCACAGTGGTCACTGATGCTAAAAAGTGAAAAATCTGCCAATTTAGGGCATAAAAAGACACCTTACCACCTTTTCCATCAAGAAGATGATGATTGCAGCCACTTGGCTGTGAAAAGTGTGCTTTTTGAGCTTTTTACGCTCTGAAAACGCTTATTTCACCATATGCAGTCACATACCGGGACCAAATCACAGAGTGGTCACTGATGCTTAAAAGTGAAAAATCTGGCCAAACAGGGCATAAAAAGACACAAAACCACCTTTTCCATCAAGAAGATGATGATTGCAGCCACTTGGCACTGAAAAGTGTGCTTTTTGAGCTTTTTACGCTCTGAAAATGCTTATTTCACCACATGCAGTCACATAAAGGGACCAAATCACAGTGGTCACTCATGCTAAAAAAGTGAAAAATCTGCCAAAACAGGGCATAAAAAGACACAAAACCACCTTTTCCATCAAGAAGATGGTGATTGCAGCCACTTGGCTGTGAAAGTGTGCTTTTTGAGCTTTTTACGCTCTGAAAACGCTTATTTCACCATATGCAGTCACATACAGGGACCAAATCACAGTGGTCACTCATGCTAAAAAAGTGAAAAATCTGGCAAAACAGGGCATAAAAAGACACAAAACCACCTTTTCCATCAAGAAGATGATGATTGCAGCCACTTGGAACTGGAAAGTGTGCTTTTTGAGCTTTTTACGCTCTGAAAACGCTTATTTCACCATATGCAGTCACATACAGGGCTCAAATCACAGAGTGGTCACTGATGCTTAAAAGTGAAAAATCTGGCAAAACAGGGCATAAAATGACACAAAACCACCTTTTCCATCAAGAAGATGATGATTGCAGCCACTTGGCTGTGAAAGTGTGCTTTTTGAGCTTTTTACGCTCTAAAAACGCTTATTTCACCATATGCAGTCACATACAGGGCCCAAATCACAGAGTGGTCAGTGACGCTTAAAAGTGAAAAATCTGGCTAAACAGGGCATAAAAAGACACAAAACCACCTTTTACATCAAGAAGATGATGATTGCAGCCACTTGGCACTGAAAAGTGTGCTTTTTGAGCTTTTTACGCTCTGAAAATGCTTATTTCACCACATGCATTCACATACAGGGACCAAATCACAGTGGTCACTCATGCTAAAAAAGTGAAAAATCTGCCAAAACAGGGCATAAAAAGACACAAAACCACCTTGTCCTTCAAGAAGATGATGATTGCAGCCACTTGGAACTGGAAAGTGTGCTTTTTGAGCTTTTTACGCTCTGAAAACGCTTATTTCACCATATTCAGTCACATACAGGGCTCAAATCACAGAGTGGTCACTGATGCTTAAAAGTGAAAAATCTGGCAAAACAGGGCATAAAAAGACACAAAACCACCTTTTCCATCAAGAAGATGATGATTGCAGCCACTTGGCACTGGAAAGTGTGCTTTTTGAGCTTTTTACGCTCTGAAAACGTTTATTTCACCATATGCAGTCACATACCGGGACCAAATCACAGTGGTCACTGATGCTAAAAAGTTAAAAATCTGCCAATTTAGGGCATAAAAAGACACCTTACCACCTTTTCCATCAAGAAGATGATGATTGCAGGCACTTGGCTGTGAAAAGTGTGCTTTTTGAGCTTTTTACGCTCTGAAAACGCTTATTTCACCATATGCAGTCACATACCGGGACCAAATCACAGAGTGGTCACTGATGCTTAAAAGTGAAAAATCTGGCCAAACAGGGCATAAAAAGACACAAAACCACCTTTTCCATCAAGAAGATGATGATTGCAGCCACTTGGCACTGAAAAGTGTGCTTTTTGAGCTTTTTACGCTCTGAAAATGCTTATTTCACCACATGCAGTCACATACAGGGACCAAATCACAGTGGTCACTCATGCTAAAAAAGTGAAAAATCTGCCAATTTAGGGCATAAAAAGACACAAAACCACATTTTCCATCAAGAAGATGGTGATTGCAGCCACTTGGCTGTGAAAGTGTGCTTTTTGAGCTTTTTACGCTCTGAAAACGCTTATTTCACCATATGCAGTCACATACAGGGACCAAATCACAGTGGTCACTCATGCTAAAAAAGTGAAAAATCTGCCGAAACAGGGCATAAAAAGACACAAAACCACCTTTTCTATCAAGAAGATGATGATTGCAGCCACTTGGCACTGGAAAGTGTGCTTTTTGAGCTTTTTACGCTCTGAAAATGCTTAATTCACCATATGCAGTCACATACAGGGACCAAATCACAGTGGTCACTCATGCTAAAAAAGTGAAAAATCTGGCAAAACAGGGCATAAAAAGACACAAAACCACCTTTTCCATCAAGAAGATGATGATTGCAGCCACTTGGAACTGGAAAGTGTGCTTTTTGAGCTTTTTACGCTCTGAAAACGCTTATTTCACCATATGCAGTCACATACAGGGCTCAAATCACAGAGTGGTCACTGATGCTTAAAAGTGAAAAATCTGGCAAAACAGGGCATAAAAAGACACAAAACCACCTTTTCCATCAAGAAGATGATGATTGCAGCCACTTGGCTGTGAAAGTGTGCTTTTTGAGCTTTTTACGCTCTAAAAACGCTTATTTCACCATATGCAGTCACATACAGGGCCCAAATCACAGAGTGGTCAGTGACGCTTAAAAGTGAAAAATCTGGCTAAACAGGGCATAAAAAGACACAAAACCACCTTTTACATCAAGAAGATGATGATTGCAGCCACTTGGCTGTGAAAGTGTGCTTTTTGAGCTTTTTACGCTCTGAAAACGTTTATTTCACCATATGCAGTCACATACCGGGACCAAATCACAGTGGTCACTGATGCTAAAAAGTGAAAAATCTGCCAATTTAGGACATAAAAAGACACAAAACCACCTTTTCCATCAAGAAGATGATGATTGCAGCCACTTGGCACTGAAAAGTGTGCTTTTTGAGCTTTTTACGCTCTGAAAATGCTTATTTCACCACATGCAGTCACATACAGGGACCAAATCACAGTGGTCACTCATGCTAAAAAAAGTGAAAAATCTGGCAAAACAGGGCATAAAAAGACACAAAACCACCTTTTCCATCAAGAAGATGATGATTGCAGCCACTTGGCTGTGAAAAGTGTGCTTTTTGAGCTGTTTACGCTCTGAAAACGCTTATTTCACCATATGCAGTCACATACCGGGACCAAATCACAGAGTGGTCACTGATGCTTAAAAGTGAAAAATCTGGCCAAACAGGGCATAAAAAGACACAAAACCACCTTTTCCATCAAGAAGATGATGATTGCAGCCACTTGGCACTGGAAAGTGTGCTTTTTGAGCTTTTTACGCTCTGAAAACGCTTATTTCACCATATGCAGTCACATACAGGGACCAAATCACAGTGGTCACTCATGCTAAAAAGTGAAAAATCTGCCAATTTAGGACATAAAAAGACACAAAACCACCTTTTCCATCAAGAAGATGATGATTGCAGCCACTTGGCTGTGAAAAGTGTGCTTTTTGAGCTTTTTACGCTCTGAAAACGCTTATTTCACCATATGCAGTCACATACCGGGACCAAATCACAGAGTGGTCACTGATGCTTAAAAGTGAAAAATCTGGCCAAACAGGGCATAAAAAGACACAAAATCACCTTTTCCATCAAGAAGATGATGATTGCAGCCACTTGGCACTGAAAAGTGTGCTTTTTGAGCTTTTTACGCTCTGAAAATGCTTATTTCACCACATGCAGTCACATACAGGGACCAAATCACAGTGGTCACTCATGCTAAAAAAGTGAAAAATCTGCCAAAACAGGGCATAAAAAGACACAAAACCACCTTTTCCATCAAGAAGATGGTGATTGCAGCCACTTGGCTGTGAAAGTGTGCTTTTTGAGCTTTTTACGCTCTGAAAACGCTTATTTCACCATATGCAGTCACATACAGGGACTAAATCACAGTGGTCACTCATGCTAAAAAAGTGAAAAATCTGGCCAAACAGGGCATAAAAAGACACAAAACCACCTTGTCCATCAAGAAGATGATGATTGCAGCCACTTGGCACTGGAAAGTGTGCTTTTTGAGCTTTTTACGCTCTGAAAACGCTTATTTCACCATATGCAGTCACATACAGGGACCAAATCACAGAGTGGTCACTCATGCTTAAAAGTGAAAAATCTGGCCAAACAGGGCATAAAAAGACACAAAACCACCTTTTCCATCAAGAAGATGATGATTGCAGCCACTTGGCACTGGAAAGTGTGCTTTTTGAGCTTTTTACGCTCTGAAAACGCTTATTTCACCATATGCAGTCACATACAGGGACCAAATCACAGAGTGGTCACTCATGCTTAAAAGTGAAAAATCTGGCCAAACAGGGCATAAAAAGACACAAAACCACCTTTTCCATCAAGAAGATGATGATTGCAGCCACTTGGCACTGGAAAGTGTGCTTTTTGAGCTTTTTACGCTCTGAAAACGTTTATTTCACCATATGCAGTCACATACCGGGACCAAATCACAGTGGTCACTGATGCTAAAAAGTGAAAAATCTGCCAATTTAGGGCATAAAAAGACACCTTACCACCTTTTCCATCAAGAAGATGATGATTGCAGCCACTTGGCTGTGAAAAGTGTGCTTTTTGAGCTTTTTACGCTCTGAAAACGCTTATTTCACCATATGCAGTCACATACCGGGACCAAATCACAGAGTGGTCACTGATGCTTAAAAGTGAAAAATCTGGCCAAACAGGGCATAAAAAGACACAAAACCACCTTTTCCATCAAGAAGATGATGATTGCAGCCACTTGGCACTGAAAAGTGTGCTTTTTGAGCTTTTTACGCTCTGAAAATGCTTATTTCACCACATGCAGTCACATACAGGGACCAAATCACAGTGGTCACTCATGCTAAAAAAGTGAAAAATCTGCCAAAACAGGGCATAAAAAGACACAAAACCACCTTTTCCATCAAGAAGATGGTGATTGCAGCCACTTGGCTGTGAAAGTGTGCTTTTTGAGCTTTTTACGCTCTGAAAACGCTTATTTCACCATATGCAGTCACATACAGGGACCAAATCACAGTGGTCACTCATGCTAAAAAAGTGAAAAATCTGCCAAAACAGGGCATAAAAAGACACAAAACCACCTTTTCCATCAAGAAGATGATGATTGCAGCCACTTGGAACTGGAAAGTGTGCTTTTTGAGCTTTTTACGCTCTGAAAACGCTTATTTCACCATATGCAGTCACATACAGGGCTCAAATCACAGAGTGGTCACTGATGCTTAAAAGTGAAAAATCTGGCAAAACAGGGCATAAAAAGACACAAAACCACCTTTTCCATCAAGAAGATGATGATTGCAGCCACTTGGCTGTGAAAGTGTGCTTTTTGAGCTTTTTACGCTCTAAAAACGCTTATTTCACCATATGCAGTCACATACAGGGCTCAAATCACAGAGTGGTCACTGATGCTTAAAAGTGAAAAATCTGGCAAAACAGGGCATAAAAAGACACAAAACCACCTTTTCCATCAAGAAGATGATGATTGCAGCCACTTGGCTGTGAAAGTGTGCTTTTTGAGCTTTTTACGCTCTAAAAACGCTTATTTCACCATATGCAGTCACATACAGGGCCCAAATCACAGAGTGGTCAGTGACGCTTAAAAGTGAAAAATCTGGCTAAACAGGGCATAAAAAGACACAAAACCACCTTTTACATCAAGAAGATGATGATTGCAGCCACTTGGCTGTGAAAGTGTGCTTTTTGAGCTTTTTACGCACTGAAAAGCTTATTTCACCATATGCAGTCACATACAGGGCTCAAATCACAGTGGTCACTCATGCTAAAAAAGTGAAAAATCTGGCAAAACAGGGCATAAAAAGACACAAAACCAACTTTTCCATCAAGAAGATGATGATTGCAGCCACTTGGCTGTGAAAAGTGTGCTTTTTGAGCTTTTTACGCTCTGAAAACGTTTATTTCACCATATGCAGTCACATACCGGGACCAAATCACAGTGGTCACTGATGCTAAAAAGTGAAAAATCTGCCAATTTAGGACATAAAAAGACACAAAACCACCTTTTCCATCAAGAAGATGATGATTGCAGCCACTTGGCACTGAAAAGTGTGCTTTTTGAGCTTTTTACGCTCTGAAAATGCTTATTTCACCACATGCAGTCACATACAGGGACCAAATCACAGTGGTCACTCATGCTAAAAAAGTGAAAATTCTGGCAAAACAGGGCATAAAAAGACACAAAACCACCTTTTCCATCAAGAAGATGATGATTGCAGCCACTTGGAACTGGAAAGTGTGCTTTTTGAGCTTTTTACGCTCTGAAAACGCTTATTTCACCATATTCAGTCACATACAGGGCTCAAATCACAGAGTGGTCACTGATGCTTAAAAGTGAAAAATCTGGCAAAACAGGGCATAAAAAGACACAAAACCACCTTTTCCATCAAGAAGATGATGATTGCAGCCACTTGGCACTGGAAAGTGTGCTTTTTGAGCTTTTTACGCTCTGAAAACGTTTATTTCACCATATGCAGTCACATACCGGGACCAAATCACAGTGGTCACTGATGCTAAAAAGTGAAAAATCTGCCAATTTAGGGCATAAAAAGACACCTTACCACCTTTTCCATCAAGAAGATGATGATTGCAGCCACTTGGCTGTGAAAAGTGTGCTTTTTGAGCTTTTTACGCTCTGAAAACGCTTATTTCACCATATGCAGTCACATACCGGGACCAAATCACAGAGTGGTCACTGATGCTTAAAAGTGAAAAATCTGGCCAAACAGGGCATAAAAAGACACAAAACCACCTTTTCCATCAAGAAGATGATGATTGCAGCCACTTGGCACTGAAAAGTGTGCTTTTTGAGCTTTTTACGCTCTGAAAATGCTTATTTCACCACATGCAGTCACATACAGGGACCAAATCACAGTGGTCACTCATGCTAAAAAAGTGAAAAATCTGCCATTTTAGGGCATAAAAAGACACAAAACCACATTTTCCATCAAGAAGATGGTGATTGCAGCCACTTGGCTGTGAAAGTGTGCTTTTTGAGCTTTTTACGCTCTGAAAACGCTTATTTCACCATATGCAGTCACATACAGGGACCAAATCACAGTGGTCACTCATGCTAAAAAAGTGAAAAATCTGCCAAAACAGGGCATAAAAAGACACAAAACCACCTTTTCTATCAAGAAGATGATGATTGCAGCCACTTGGCACTGGAAAGTGTGCTTTTTGAGCTTTTTACGCTCTGAAAATGCTTAATTCACCATATGCAGTCACATACAGGGACCAAATCACAGTGGTCACTCATGCTAAAAAAGTGAAAAATCTGGCAAAACAGGGCATAAAAAGACACAAAACCACCTTTTCCATCAAGAAGATGATGATTGCAGCCACTTGGAACTGGAAAGTGTGCTTTTTGAGCTTTTTACGCTCTGAAAACGCTTATTTCACCATATGCAGTCACATACAGGGCTCAAATCACAGAGTGGTCACTGATGCTTAAAAGTGAAAAATCTGGCAAAACAGGGCATAAAAAGACACAAAACCACCTTTTCCATCAAGAAGATGATGATTGCAGCCACTTGGCTGTGAAAGTGTGCTTTTTGAGCTTTTTACGCTCTAAAAACGCTTATTTCACCATATGCAGTCACATACAGGGCCCAAATCACAGAGTGGTCAGTGACGCTTAAAAGTGAAAAATCTGGCTAAACAGGGCATAAAAAGACACAAAACCACCTTTTACATCAAGAAGATGATGATTGCAGCCACTTGGCTGTGAAAGTGTGCTTTTTGAGCTTTTTACGCTCTGAAAACGTTTATTTCACCATATGCAGTCACATACCGGGACCAAATCACAGTGGTCACTGATGCTAAAAAGTGAAAAATCTGCCAATTTAGGACATAAAAAGACACAAAACCACCTTTTCCATCAAGAAGATGATGATTGCAGCCACTTGGCACTGAAAAGTGTGCTTTTTGAGCTTTTTACGCTCTGAAAATGCTTATTTCACCACATGCAGTCACATACAGGGACCAAATCAGAGTGGTCACTCATGCTAAAAAGTGAAAAATCTGCCAATTTAGGGCATAAAAAGACACAAAACCACCTTTTCCATCAAGAAGATGATGATTGCAGCCACTTGGCACTGGAAAGTGTGCTTTTTGAGCTTTTTACGCTCTGAAAACGCTTATTTCACCATATGCAGTCACATACCGGGACCAAATCACAGTGGTCACTGATGCTAAAAAGTGAAAAATCTGCCAATTTAGGGCATAAAAAGACACGAAACCACCTTTTCCATCAAGAAGATGATGATTGCAGCCACTTGGCACTGGAAAGTGTGCTTTTTGAGCTTTTTACGCTCTGAAAACGCTTATTTCACCATATGCAGTCATATACAGGGACCAAATCACAGTGGTCACTGATGCTAAAAAGTGAAAAATCTGCCAATTTAGGGCATAAAAAGACACCTTACCACCTTTTCCATCAAGAAGATGATGATTGCAGCCACTTGGCTGTGAAAAGTGTGCTTTTTGAGCTTTTTACGCTCTGAAAACGCTTATTTCACCATATGCAGTCACATACCGGGACCAAATCACAGTGGTCACTGATGCTAAAAAGTGAAAAATCTGCCAATTTAGGACATAAAAAGACACAAAACCACCTTTTCCATCAAGAAGATGATGATTGCAGCCACTTGGCTGTGAAAAGTGTGCTTTTTGAGCTTTTTACGCTCTAAAAACGCTTATTTCACCATATGCAGTCACATACCGGGACCAAATCACAGTGGTCACTGATGCTAAAAAGTGAAAAATCTGCCAAAACAGGGCATAAAAAGACACAAAACCACCTTTTCCATCAAAAAGATGATGATTGCAACCACTTGGCTGTGAAAGTGTGCTTTTTGAGCTTTTTACGCTCTGAAAACGCTTATTTCACCATATGCAGTCACATACAGGGCCCAAATCACAGAGTGGTCAGTGATGCTTAAAAGTGAAAAATCTGGCAAAACAGGGCATAAAAAGACACAAAACCACCTTTTCCATCAAGAAGATGATGATTGCAGCCACTTGGCACTGGAAAGTGTGCTTTTTGAGCTTTTTACGCTCTGAAAACGCTGATTTCACCATATGCAGTCACATACAGGGCGCAAATCACAGAGTGGTCACTGATGCTTAAAAGTGAAAAATCTGGCAAAACAGGGCATAAAAAGACACAAAACCACCTTTTCCATCAAGAAGATGATGATTGCAACCACTTGGCTGTGAAAGTGTGCTTTTTGAGCTTTTTACGCTCTAAAAACGCTTATTTCACCATATGCAGTCACATACAGGGCCCAAATCACAGAGTGGTCAGTGATGCTTAAAAGTGAAAAATCTGGCTAAACAGGGCATAAAAAGACACAAAACCACCTTTTCCATCAAGAAGATGATGATTGCAGCCACTTGGAACTGGAAAGTGTGCTTTTTGAGCTTTTTACGCTCTGAAAACGCTTATTTCACCATATTCAGTCACATACAGGGCTCAAATCACAGAGTGGTCACTGATGCTTAAAAGTGAAAAATCTGGCAAAACAGGGCATAAAAAGACACAAAACCACCTTTTCCATCAAGAAGATGATGATTGCAGCCACTTGGCACTGGAAAGTGTGCTTTTTGAGCTTTTTACGCTCTGAAAACGTTTATTTCACCATATGCAGTCACATACCGGGACCAAATCACAGTGGTCACTGATGCTAAAAAGTGAAAAATCTGCCAATTTAGGGCATAAAAAGACACCTTACCACCTTTTCCATCAAGAAGATGATGATTGCAGCCACTTGGCTGTGAAAAGTGTGCTTTTTGAGCTTTTTACGCTCTGAAAACGCTTATTTCACCATATGCAGTCACATACCGGGACCAAATCACAGAGTGGTCACTGATGCTTAAAAGTGAAAAATCTGGCCAAACAGGGCATAAAAAGACACAAAACCACCTTTTCCATCAAGAAGATGATGATTGCAGCCACTTGGCACTGAAAAGTGTGCTTTTTGAACTTTTTACGCTCTGAAAATGCTTATTTCACCACATGCAGTCACATACAGGGACCAAATCACAGTGGTCACTCATGCTAAAAAAGTGAAAAATCTGCCAAAACAGGGCATAAAAAGACACAAAACCACATTTTCCATCAAGAAGATGGTGATTGCAGCCACTTGGCTGTGAAAGTGTGCTTTTTGAGCTTTTTACGCTCTGAAAACCCTTATTTCACCATATGCAGTCACATACAGGGACCAAATCACAGTGGTCACTCATGCTAAAAAAGTGAAAAATCTGCCAAAACAGGGCATAAAAAGACACAAAACCACCTTTTCTATCAAGAAGATGATGATTGCAGCCACTTGGCACTGGAAAGTGTGCTTTTTGAGCTTTTTACGCTCTGAAAATGCTTAATTCACCACATGCAGTCACATACAGGGACCAAATCACAGTGGTCACTCATGCTAAAAAAGTGAAAAATCTGGCAAAACAGGGCATAAAAAGACACAAAACCACCTTTTCCATCAAGAAGATGATGATTGCAGCCACTTGGAACTGGAAAGTGTGCTTTTTGAGCTTTTTACGCTCTGAAAACGCTTATTTCACCATATGCAGTCACATACAGGGCTCAAATCACAGAGTGGTCACTGATGCTTAAAAGTGAAAAATTTGGCAAAACAGGGCATAAAAAGACACAAAACCACCTTTTCCATCAAGAAGATGATGATTGCAGCCACTTGGCTGTGAAAGTGTGCTTTTTGAGCTTTTTACGCTCTAAAAACGCTTATTTCACCATATGCAGTCACATACAGGGCCCAAATCACAGAGTGGTCAGTGACGCTTAAAAGTGAAAAATCTGGCTAAACAGGGCATAAAAAGACACAAAACCACCTTTTACATCAAGAAGATGATGATTGCAGCCACTTGGCTGTGAAAGTGTGCTTTTTGAGCTTTTTACGCACTGAAAAGCTTATTTCACCATATGCAGTCACATACAGGGCTCAAATCACAGTGGTCACTCATGCTAAAAAAGTGAAAAATCTGGCAAAACAGGGCATAAAAAGACACAAAACCAACTTTTCCATCAAGAAGATGATGATTGCAGCCACTTGGCTGTGAAAAGTGTGCTTTTTGAGCTTTTTACGCTCTGAAAACGCTTATTTCACCATATGCAGTCACATACAGGGACCAAATCACAGTGGTCACTCATGCTAAAAAAGTGAAAAATCTGCCAAAACAGGGCATAAAAAGACACAAAACCACCTTTTCCATCAAGAAGATGATGATTGCAGCCACTTGGCACTGGAAAGTGTGCTTTTTGAGCTTTTTACGCTCTGAAAACGCTTATGTCACCATATGCAGTCACATACCGGGACCAAATCACAGTGGTCACTGATGCTAAAAAGTGAAAAATCTGCCAATTTAGGGCATAAAAAGACACCTTACCACCTTTTCCATCAAGAAGATGATGATTGCAGCCACTTGGCTGTGAAAAGTGTGCTTTTTGAGCTTTTTACGCTCTGAAAACGCTTATTTCACCATATGCAGTCACATACCGGGACCAAATCACAGTGGTCACTGATGCTAAAAAGTGAAAAATCTGCCAATTTAGGGCATAAAAAGACAGAAAACCACCTTTTCCATCAAGAAGATGATGATTGCAGCCACTTGGCACTGGAAAGTGTGCTTTTTGAGCTTTTTACGCTCTGAAAACGCTTATTTCACCATATGCAGTCACATACCGGGACCAAATCACAGTGGTCACTGATGCTAAAAAGTGAAAAATCTGCCAATTTAGGGCATAAAAAGACAGAAAACCACCTTTTCCATCAAGAAGATGATGATTGCAGCCACTTGGCTGTGAAAAGTGTGCTTTTTGAGCTTTTTACGCTCTGAAAATGCTTATTTCACCACATGCAGTCACATACAGGGACCAAATCACAGTGGTCACTCATGCTAAAAAAGTGAAAATTCTGGCAAAACAGGGCATAAAAAGACACAAAACCACCTTTTCCATCAAGAAGATGATGATTGCAGCCACTTGGAACTGGAAAGTGTGCTTTTTGAGCTTTTTACGCTCTGAAAACGCTTATTTCACCATATTCAGTCACATACAGGGCTCAAATCACAGAGTGGTCACTGATGCTTAAAAGTGAAAAATCTGGCAAAACAGGGCATAAAAAGACACAAAACCACCTTTTCCATCAAGAAGATGATGATTGCAGCCACTTGGCTGTGAAAGTGTGCTTTTTGAGCTTTTTACGCTCTAAAAACGCTTATTTCACCATATGCAGTCACATACAGGGCCCAAATCACAGAGTGGTCAGTGATGCTTAAAAGTGAAAAATCTGGCTAAACAGGGCATAAAAAGACACAAAACCACCTTTTCCATCAAGAAGATGATGATTGCAGCCACTTGGCTGTGAAAGTGTGCTTTTTGAGCTTTTTACGCTCTGAAAACGCTTATTTCACCATATGCAGTCACATACAGGGCTCAAATCACAGAGTGGTCACTGATGCTTAAAAGTGAAAAATCTGGCAAAACAGGGCATAAAAAGACACAAAACCACCTTTTCCATCAAGAAGATGATGATTGCAGCCACTTGGCTGTGAAAAGTGTGCTTTTTGAGCTTTTTACGCTCTGAAAACGCCTATTTCACCATATGCAGTCACATACAGGGCCCAAATCACAGAGTGGTCAGTGATGCTTAAAAGTGAAAAATCTGGCAAAACAGGGCATAAAAAGACACAAAACCACCTTTTCCATCAAGAAGATGATGATTGCAGCCACTTGGCACTGGAAAGTGTGCTTTTTGAGCTTTTTACGCTCTGAAAACGCTTATTTCACCATATGCAGTCACATACAGGGCTCAAATCACAGAGTGGTCACTGATGCTTAAAAGTGAAAAATCTGGCAAAACAGGGCATAAAAAGACACAAAACCACCTTTTCCATCAAGAAGATGATGATTGCAGCCACTTGGCTGTGAAAGTGTGCTTTTTGAGCTTTTTACGCTCTAAAAACGCTTATTTCACCATATGCAGTCACATACAGGGCCCAAATCACAGAGTGGTCAGTGATGCTTAAAAGTGAAAAATCTGGCTAAACAGGGCATAAAAAGACACAAAACCACCTTTTCCATCAAGAAGATGATGATTGCAGCCACTTGGCTGTGAAAGTGTGCTTTTTGAGCTTTTTACGCACTGAAAACGCTTATTTCACCATATGCAGTCACATACAGGGCTCAAATCACAGTGGTCACTCATGCTAAAAAAGTGAAAAATCTGGCAAAACAGGGCATAAAAAGACACAAAACCAACTTTTCCATCAAGAAGATGATGATTGCAGCCACTTGGCTGTGAAAAGTGTGCTTTTTGAGCTTTTTACGCTCTGAAAACGTTTATTTCACCATATGCAGTCACATACCGGGACCAAATCACAGTGGTCACTGATGCTAAAAAGTGAAAAATCTGCCAATTTAGGGCATAAAAAGACACCTTACCACCTTTTCCATCAAGAAGATGATGATTGCAGCCACTTGGCTGTGAAAAGTGTGCTTTTTGAGCTTTTTACGCTCTGAAAACGCTTATTTCACCATATGCAGTCACATACAGGGACCAAATCACAGTGGTCACTCATTCTAAAAAAGTGAAAAATCTGGCAAAACAGGGCATAAAAAGACACAAAACCACCTTTTCTATCAAGAAGATGACGATTGCAGCCACTTGGCACTGGAAAGTGTGCTTTTTGAGCTTTTTACGCTCTGAAAATGCTTAATTCACCATATGCAGTCACATACAGGGACCAAATCACAGTGGTCACTCATGCTAAAAAAAGTGAAAAATCTGCCAAAACAGGGCATAAAAAGACACAAAACCACCTTTTCCATCAAGAAGATGATGATTGCAGCCACTTGGCACTGGAAAGTGTGCTTTTTGAGCTTTTTACGCTCTGAAAACGCTTATTTCACCATATGCAGTCACATACAGGGACCAAATCACAGAGTGGTCACTCATGCTTAAAAGTGAAAAATCTGGCCAAACAGGGCATAAAAAGACACAAAACCACCTTTTCCATCAAGAAGATGATGATTGCAGCCACTTGGCACTGGAAAGTGTGCTTTTTGAGCTTTTTACGCTCTGAAAGCGTTTATTTCACCATATGCAGTCACATACCGGGACCAAATCACAGTGGTCACTGATGCTAAAAAGTGAAAAATCTGCCAATTTAGGGCATAAAAAGACACCTTACCACCTTTTCCATCAAGAAGATGATGATTGCAGCCACTTGGCTGTGAAAAGTGTGCTTTTTGAGCTTTTTACGCTCTGAAAACGCTTATTTCACCATATGCAGTCACATACCGGGACCAAATCACAGAGTGGTCACTGATGCTTAAAAGTGAAAAATCTGGCCAAACAGGGCATAAAAAGACACAAAACCACCTTTTCCATCAAGAAGATGATGATTGCAGCCACTTGGCACTGAAAAGTGTGCTTTTTGAGCTTTTTACGCTCTGAAAATGCTTATTTCCCCACATGCAGTCACATACAGGGACCAAATCACAGTGGTCACTCATGCTAAAAAAGTGAAAAATCTGGCAAAACAGGGCATAAAAGACACAAAACCACCTTTTCCATCAAGAAGATGATGATTGCAGCCACTTGGAACTGGAAAGTGTGCTTTTTGAGCTTTTTACGCTCTGAAAACGCTTATTTCACCATATGCAGTCACATACAGGGCTCAAATCACAGAGTGGTCACTGATGCTTAAAAGTGAAAAATCTGGCTAAACAGGGCATAAAAAGACACAAAACCACCTTTTCCATCAAGAAGATGATGATTGCAGCCACTTGGCTGTGAAAGTGTGCTTTTTGAGCTTTTTACGCACTGAAAACGCTTATTTCACCATATGCAGTCACATACAGGGCTCAAATCACAGTGGTCACTCATGCTAAAAAAGTGAAAAATCTGGCAAAACAGGGCATAAAAAGACACAAAACCACCTTTTCCATCAAGAAGATGATGATTGCAGCCACTTGGCTGTGAAAAGTGTGCTTTTTGAGCTTTTTACGCTCTGAAAACGCTTATTTCACCATATGCAGTCACATACAGGGACCAAATCACAGTGGTCACTCATGCTAAAAAAGTGAAAAATCTGGCAAAACAGGGCATAAAAAGACACAAGACCACCTTTTCCATCAAGAAGATGATGATTGCAGCCACTTGGCACTGGAAAGTGTGCTTTTTGAGCTTTTTACGCTCTGAAAACGCTTATTTCACCATATGCAGTCACATACAGGGCTCAAATCACAGAGTGGTCACTGATGCTTAAAAGTGAAAAATCTGGCAAAACAGGGCATAAAAAGACAGAAAACCACCTTTTCCATCAAGAAGATGATGATTGCAGCCACTTGGCACTGGAAAGTGTGCTTTTTGAGCTTTTTACGCTCTGAAAACGCTTATTTCACCATATGCAGTCACATACAGGGACCAAATCACAGTGGTCACTCATGCTAAAAAAGTGAAAAATCTGCCAAAACAGGGCATAAAAAGACACAAAACCACCTTTTCCATCAAGAAGATGATGATTGCAGCCACTTGGCACTGGAAAGTGTGCTTTTTGAGCTTTTTACGCTCTGAAAATGCTTATTTCACCACATGCAGTCACATACAGGGACCAAATCACAGTGGTCACTCATGCTAAAAAAGTGAAAAATCTGCCAAAACAGGGCATAAAAAGACACAAAACCACCTTTTCCATCAAGAAGATGGTGATTGCAGCCACTTGGCTGTGAAAGTGTGCTTTTTGAGCTTTTTACGCTCTGAAAACGCTTATTTCACCATATGCAGTCACATACAGGGACCAAATCACAGTGGTCACTCATGCTAAAAAAGTGAAAAATCTGGCAAAACAGGGCATAAAAAGACACAAAACCACCTTTTCCATCAAGAAGATGATGATTGCAGCCACTTGGCACTGGAAAGTGTGCTTTTTGAGCTTTTTACGCTCTGAAAACGCTTATTTCACCATATGCAGTCACATACAGGGCCCAAATCACAGAGTGGTCAGTGATGCTTAAAAGTGAAAAATCTGGCAAAACAGGGCATAAAAAGACACAAAACCACGTTTTTCATCAAGAAGGTGACGATTGCAGCCACTTGGCACTGGAAAGTGTGCTTTTTGAGCTTTTTACGCTCTGAAAATGCTTATTTCACCACATGCAGTCACATACAGGGACCAAATCACAGTGGTCACTCATGCTAAAAAAGTGAAAAATCTGCCAAAACAGGGCATAAAAAGACACAAAACCACCTTTTCTATCAAGAAGATGATGATTGCAGCCACTTGGCTGTGAACGTGTGCTTTTTGAGCTTTTTACGCCCTGAAAACGCTTATTTCACCATATGCAGTCACATACAGGGACCAAATCACAGTGGTCACTCATGCTAAAAAGTGAAAAATCTGCCAATTTAGGACATAAAAAGACACAAAACAACCTTTTCCATCAAGAAGATGATGATTGCAGCCACTTGGCACTGGAAATTGTGCTTTTTGAGCTTTTTACGCTCTGAAAATGCTTAATTCACCATATGCAGTCACATACAGGGACCAAATCACAGTGGTCACTCATGCTAAAAAAAGTGAAAAATCTGCCAAAACAGGGCATAAAAAGACACAAAACCACCTTTTCCATCAAGAAGATGATGATTGCAGCCACTTGGCACTGGAAAGTGTGCTTTTTGAGCTTTTTACGCTCTGAAAACGCTTATTTCACCATATGCAGTCACATACCGGGACCAAATCACAGAGGTCACTCATGCTAAAAAAGTGAAAAATCTGGCAAAACAGGGCATAAAAAGACACAAAACCACCTTTTCCATCAAGAAGATGATGATTGCAGCCATTTGGCACTGGAAAGTGTGCTTTTTGAGCTTCTTACGCTCTGAAAATGCTTATTTCACCACATGCAGTCACATACCGGGGCCAAATCAGAGTGGTCACTCATGCTAAAAAGTGAAAAATCTGCTAATTTAGGGCATAAAAAGACACAAAACCACCTTTTCCATCAAGAAGATGATGATTGCAGCCACTTGGCTGTGAAAAGTGTGCTTTTTGAGCTTTTTACGCTCTGAAAACGCTTATTTCACCATATGCAGTCACATACCGGGACCAAATCACAGTGGTCACTCATGCTAAAAAGTGAAAAATTTGGCAAAACAGGGCATAAAAAGACACAAAACCACCTTTTCCAGCAAGAAGATGATGATTGCAGCCACTTGGCTGTGAAAAGTGTGCTTTTTGAGCTTTTTACGCTCTGAAAACGCTTATTTCACCATATGCAGTCACATCCCGGGACCAAATCACAGTGGTCACTCATGCTAAAAAGTGAAAAATTTGGCAAAACAGGGCATAAAAAGACACAAAACCACCTTTTCCAGCAAGAAGATGATGATTGCAGCCACTTGGCTGTGAAAAGTGTGCTTTTTGAGCTTTTTACGCTCTGAAAACGCTTATTTCACCATATGCAGTCACATACCGGGACCAAATCACAGTGGTCACTCATGCTAAAAAGTGAAAAATCTGCCAATTTAGGACATAAAAAGACACAAAACCACCTTTTCCATCAAGAAGATGATGATTGCAGCCACTTGGCTGTGAAAAGTGTGCTTTTTGAGCTTTTTACGCTCTGAAAACGCTTATTTCACCATATGCAGTCACATACCGGGACCAAATCACAGTGGTCACTCATGCTAAAAAGTGAAAAATCTGCCAATTTAGGACATAAAAAGACACAAAACCACCTTTTCCATCAAGAAGATGATGATTGCAGCCACTTGGCTGTGAAAAGTGTGCTTTTTGAGCTTTTTACGCTCTGAAAACGCTTATTTCACCATATGCAGTCACATACCGGGGCCAAATCAGAGTGGTCACTCATGCTAAAAAGTGAAAAATCTGCCAATTTAAGGCATAAAAAGACACAAAACCACCTTTTCCATCAAGAAGATGATGATTGCAGCCACTTGGCTGTGAAAAGTGTGCTTTTTGAGCTTTTTACGCTCTGAAAACGCTTATTTCACCATATGCAGTCACATACCGGGGCCAAATCACAGTGGTCACTCATGCTAAAAAGTGAAAAATCTGCCAATTTAGGGCATAAAAAGACACAAAACCACCTTTTCCATCAAGAAGATGATGATTGCAGCCACTTGGCTGTGAAAAGTGTGCTTTTTGAGCTTTTTACGCTCTGAAAACGCTTATTTCACCATATGCAGTCACATACCGGGACCAAATCACAGTGGTCACTCATGCTAAAAAGTGAAAAATCTGCCAATTTAGGGCATAAAAAGACACAAAACCACCTTTTCCATCAAGAAGATGATGATTGCAGCCACTTGGCTGTGAAAAGTGTGCTTTTTGAGCTTTTTACGCTCTGAAAACGCTTATTTCACCATATGCAGTCACATACCGGGACCAAATCACAGTGGTCACTCATGCTAAAAAGTGAAAAATCTGCCAATTTAGGGCATAAAAAGACACAAAACCACCTTTTCCATCAAGAAGATGATGATTGCAGCCACTTGGCTGTGAAAAGTGTGCTTTTTGAGCTTTTTACGCTCTGAAAACGCTTATTTCACCATATGCAGTCACATACCGGGACCAAATCACAGTGGTCACTCATGCTAAAAAGTGAAAAATCTGCCAATTTAGGGCATAAAAAGACACAAAACCACCTTTTCCATCAAGAAGATGATGATTGCAGCCACTTGGCTGTGAAAAGTGTGCTTTTTGAGCTTTTTACGCTCTGAAAACGCTTATTTCACCATATGCAGTCACATACCGGGACCAAATCACAGTGGTCACTCATGCTAAAAAGTGAAAAATTTGGCAAAACAGGGCATAAAAAGACACAAAACCACCTTTTCCATCAAGAAGATGATGATTGCAGCCACTTGGCTGTGAAAAGTGTGCTTTTTGAGCTTTTTACGCTCTGAAAACGCTTATTTCACCATATGCAGTCACATACCGGGACCAAATCACAGTGGTCACTCATGCTAAAAAGTGAAAAATCTGCCAATTTAGGGCATAAAAAGACACCTTACCACCTTTTCCATCAAGAAGATGATGATTGCAGCCACTTGGCTGTGAAAAGTGTGCTTTTTGAGCTTTTTACGCTCTGAAAACGCTTATTTCACCATATGCAGTCACATACCGGGACCAAATCACAGAGTGGTCACTGATGCTTAAAAGTGAAAAATCTGGCCAAACAGGGCATAAAAAGACACAAAACCACCTTTTCCATCAAGAAGATGATGATTGCAGCCACTTGGCACTGAAAAGTGTGCTTTTTGAGCTTTTTACGCTCTGAAAATGCTTATTTCCCCACATGCAGTCACATACAGGGACCAAATCACAGTGGTCACTCATGCTAAAAAAGTGAAAAATCTGGCAAAACAGGGCATAAAAGACACAAAACCACCTTTTCCATCAAGAAGATGATGATTGCAGCCACTTGGAACTGGAAAGTGTGCTTTTTGAGCTTTTTACGCTCTGAAAACGCTTATTTCACCATATGCAGTCACATACAGGGCTCAAATCACAGAGTGGTCACTGATGCTTAAAAGTGAAAAATCTGGCTAAACAGGGCATAAAAAGACACAAAACCACCTTTTCCATCAAGAAGATGATGATTGCAGCCACTTGGCTGTGAAAGTGTGCTTTTTGAGCTTTTTACGCACTGAAAACGCTTATTTCACCATATGCAGTCACATACAGGGCTCAAATCACAGTGGTCACTCATGCTAAAAAAGTGAAAAATCTGGCAAAACAGGGCATAAAAAGACACAAAACCACCTTTTCCATCAAGAAGATGATGATTGCAGCCACTTGGCTGTGAAAAGTGTGCTTTTTGAGCTTTTTACGCTCTGAAAACGCTTATTTCACCATATGCAGTCACATACAGGGACCAAATCACAGTGGTCACTCATGCTAAAAAAGTGAAAAATCTGGCAAAACAGGGCATAAAAAGACACAAGACCACCTTTTCCATCAAGAAGATGATGATTGCAGCCACTTGGCACTGGAAAGTGTGCTTTTTGAGCTTTTTACGCTCTGAAAACGCTTATTTCACCATATGCAGTCACATACAGGGCTCAAATCACAGAGTGGTCACTGATGCTTAAAAGTGAAAAATCTGGCAAAACAGGGCATAAAAAGACAGAAAACCACCTTTTCCATCAAGAAGATGATGATTGCAGCCACTTGGCACTGGAAAGTGTGCTTTTTGAGCTTTTTACGCTCTGAAAACGCTTATTTCACCATATGCAGTCACATACAGGGCTCAAATCACAGAGTGGTCACTGATGCTTAAAAGTGAAAAATCTGGCAAAACAGGGCATAAAAAGACAGAAAACCACCTTTTCCATCAAGAAGATGATGATTGCAGCCACTTGGCTGTGAAAAGTGTGCTTTTTGAGCTTTTTACGCTCTGAAAACGCTTATTTCACCATATGCAGTCACATACAGGGACCAAATCACAGTGGTCACTCATGCTAAAAAAGTGAAAAATCTGCCAAAACAGGGCATAAAAAGACACAAAACCACCTTTTCCATCAAGAAGATGGTGATTGCAGCCACTTGGCTGTGAAAGTGTGCTTTTTGAGCTTTTTACGCTCTGAAAACGCTTATTTCACCATATGCAGTCACATACAGGGACCAAATCACAGTGGTCACTCATGCTAAAAAAGTGAAAAATCTGGCAAAACAGGGCATAAAAAGACACAAAACCACCTTTTCCATCAAGAAGATGATGATTGCAGCCACTTGGCACTGGAAAGTGTGCTTTTTGAGCTTTTTACGCTCTGAAAACGCTTATTTCACCATATGCAGTCACATACAGGGCCCAAATCACAGAGTGGTCAGTGATGCTTAAAAGTGAAAAATCTGGCAAAACAGGGCATAAAAAGACACAAAACCACGTTTTTCATCAAGAAGGTGACGATTGCAGCCACTTGGCACTGGAAAGTGTGCTTTTTGAGCTTTTTACGCTCTGAAAATGCTTATTTCACCACATGCAGTCACATACAGGGACCAAATCACAGTGGTCACTCATGCTAAAAAAGTGAAAAATCTGCCAAAACAGGGCATAAAAAGACACAAAACCACCTTTTCTATCAAGAAGATGATGATTGCAGCCACTTGGCTGTGAACGTGTGCTTTTTGAGCTTTTTACGCCCTGAAAACGCTTATTTCACCATATGCAGTCACATACAGGGACCAAATCACAGTGGTCACTCATGCTAAAAAGTGAAAAATCTGCCAATTTAGGACATAAAAAGACACAAAACAACCTTTTCCATCAAGAAGATGATGATTGCAGCCACTTGGCACTGGAAATTGTGCTTTTTGAGCTTTTTACGCTCTGAAAATGCTTAATTCACCATATGCAGTCACATACAGGGACCAAATCACAGTGGTCACTCATGCTAAAAAAAGTGAAAAATCTGCCAAAACAGGGCATAAAAAGACACAAAACCACCTTTTCCATCAAGAAGATGATGATTGCAGCCACTTGGCACTGGAAAGTGTGCTTTTTGAGCTTTTTACGCTCTGAAAACGCTTATTTCACCATATGCAGTCACATACCGGGACCAAATCACAGAGGTCACTCATGCTAAAAAAGTGAAAAATCTGGCAAAACAGGGCATAAAAAGACACAAAACCACCTTTTCCATCAAGAAGATGATGATTGCAGCCATTTGGCACTGGAAAGTGTGCTTTTTGAGCTTTTTACGCTCTGAAAATGCTTATTTCACCACATGCAGTCACATACCGGGACCAAATCAGAGTGGTCACTCATGCTAAAAAGTGAAAAATCTGCTAATTTAGGGCATAAAAAGACACAAAACCACCTTTTCCATCAAGAAGATGATGATTGCAGCCACTTGGCTGTGAAAAGTGTGCTTTTTGAGCTTTTTACGCTCTGAAAACGCTTATTTCACCATATGCAGTCACATACCGGGACCAAATCACAGTGGTCACTCATGCTAAAAAGTGAAAAATCTGCCAATTTAGGACATAAAAAGACACAAAACCACCTTTTCCATCAAGAAGATGATGATTGCAGCCACTTGGCTGTGAAAAGTGTGCTTTTTGAGCTTTTTACGCTCTGAAAACGCTTATTTCACCATATGCAGTCACATACCGGGGCCAAATCAGAGTGGTCACTCATGCTAAAAAGTGAAAAATCTGCCAATTTAAGGCATAAAAAGACACAAAACCACCTTTTCCATCAAGAAGATGATGATTGCAGCCACTTGGCTGTGAAAAGTGTGCTTTTTGAGCTTTTTACGCTCTGAAAACGCTTATTTCACCATATGCAGTCACATACCGGGGCCAAATCACAGTGGTCACTCATGCTAAAAAGTGAAAAATCTGCCAATTTAGGGCATAAAAAGACACAAAACCACCTTTTCCATCAAGAAGATGATGATTGCAGCCACTTGGCTGTGAAAAGTGTGCTTTTTGAGCTTTTTACGCTCTGAAAACGCTTATTTCACCATATGCAGTCACATACCGGGGCCAAATCAGAGTGGTCACTCATGCTAAAAAGTGAAAAATCTGCCAATTTAGGGCATAAAAAGACACAAAACCACCTTTTCCATCAAGAAGATGATGATTGCAGCCACTTGGCTGTGAAAAGTGTGCTTTTTGAGCTTTTTACGCTCTGAAAACGCTTATTTCACCATATGCAGTCACATACCGGGACCAAATCACAGTGGTCACTCATGCTAAAAAGTGAAAAATCTGCCAATTTAGGGCATAAAAAGACACAAAACCACCTTTTCCATCAAGAAGATGATGATTGCAGCCACTTGGCTGTGAAAAGTGTGCTTTTTGAGCTTTTTACGCTCTGAAAACGCTTATTTCACCATATGCAGTCACATACCGGGACCAAATCACAGTGGTCACTCATGCTAAAAAGTGAAAAATCTGCCAATTTAGGGCATAAAAAGACACAAAACCACCTTTTCCATCAAGAAGATGATGATTGCAGCCACTTGGCTGTGAATAGTGTGCTTTTTGAGCTTTTTACGCTCTGAAAACGCTTATTTCACCATATGCAGTCACATACCGGGACCAAATCACAGTGGTCACTCATGCTAAAAAGTGAAAAATCTGCCAATTTAGGGCATAAAAAGACACAAAACCACCTTTTCCATCAAGAAGATGATGATTGCAGCCACTTGGCTGTGAAAAGTGTGCTTTTTGAGCTTTTTACGCTCTGAAAACGCTTATTTCACCATATGCAGTCACATACCGGGACCAAATCACAGTGGTCACTCATGCTAAAAAGTGAAAAATTTGGCAAAACAGGGCATAAAAAGACACAAAACCACCTTTTCCATCAAGAAGATGATGATTGCAGCCACTTGGCTGTGAAAAGTGTGCTTTTTGAGCTTTTTACGCTCTGAAAACGCTTATTTCACCATATGCAGTCACATACCGGGACCAAATCAGAGTGGTCACTCATGCTAAAAAGTGAAAAATCTGCCAATTTAGGGCATAAAAAGACACAAAACCACCTTTTCCATCAAGAAGATGATGATTGCAGCCACTTGGCTGTGAAAAGTGTGCTTTTTGAGCTTTTTACGCTCTGAAAACGCTTATTTCACCATATGCAGTCACATACCGGGACCAAATCACAGTGGTCACTCATGCTAAAAAGTGAAAAATCTGCCAATTTAGGGCATAAAAAGACACAAAACCACCTTTTCCATCAAGAAGATGATGATTGCAGCCACTTGGCTGTGAAAAGTGTGCTTTTTGAGCTTTTTACGCTCTGAAAACGCTTATTTCACCACATGCAGTCACATACCGGGACCAAATCAGAGTGGTCACTCATGCTAAAAAGTGAAAAATCTGCCAATTTAAGGCATAAAAAGACACAAAACCACCTTTTCCATCAAGAAGATGATGATTGCAGCCACTTGGCTGTGAAAAGTGTGCTTTTTGAGCTTTTTACGCTCTGAAAACGCTTATTTCACCATATTGCAGTCACATACCGGGACCAAATCACAGTGGTCACTCATGCTAAAAAGTGAAAAATCTGCCAATTTAGGGCATAAAAAGACACAAAACCACCTTTTCCATCAAGAAGATGATGATTGCAGCCACTTGGCTGTGAAAAGTGTGCTTTTTGAGCTTTTTACGCTCTGAAAACGCTTATTTCACCATATGCAGTCACATACCGGGACCAAATCACAGTGGTCACTCATGCTAAAAAGTGAAAAATCTGGCCAATTTAGGGCATAAAAAGACACAAAACCACCTTTTCCATCAAGAAGATGATGATTGCAGCCACTTGGCTGTGAAAAGTGTGCTTTTTGAGCTTTTTACGCTCTGAAAACGCTTATTTCACCATATGCAGTCACATACCGGGACCAAATCACAGTGGTCACTCATGCTAAAAAGTGAAAAATCTGGCAAAACAGGGCATAAAAAGACACAAAACCACCTTTTCCATCAAGAAGATGATGATTGCAGCCACTTGGCTGTGAAAAGTGTGCTTTTTGAGCTTTTTACGCTCTGAAAACGCTTATTTCACCATATGCAGTCACATACCGGGACCAAATCACAGTGGTCACTCATGCTAAAAAGTGAAAAATCTGCCAATTTAGGGCATAAAAAGACACAAAACCACCTTTTCCATCAAGAAGATGATGATTGCAGCCACTTGGCTGTGAAAAGTGTGCTTTTTGAGCTTTTTACGCTCTGAAAACGCTTATTTCACCATATGCAGTCACATACCGGGACCAAATCACAGTGGTCACTCATGCTAAAAAGTGAAAAATCTGGCAAAACAGGGCATAAAAAGACACAAAACCACCTTTTCCATCAATAAGATGATGATTGCAGCCACTTGGCTGTGAAAAGTGTGCTTTTTGAGCTTTTTACGCTCTGAAAACGCTTATTTCACCATATGCAGTCACATACCGGGACCAAATCACAGTGGTCACTGATGCTAAAAAGTGAAAAATCTGGCAAAACAGGGCATAAAAAGACACAAAACCACCTTTTCCATCAATAAGATGATGATTGCAGCCACTTGGCTGTGAAAAGTGTGCTTTTTGAGCTTTTTACGCTCTGAAAACGCTTATTTCACCATATGCAGTCACATACCGGGACCAAATCACAGTGGTCACTCATGCTAAAAAGTGAAAAATCTGCCAATTTAGGGCATAAAAAGACACAAAACCACCTTTTCCATCAATAAGATGATGATTGCAGCCACTTGGCTGTGAAAAGTGTGCTTTTTGAGCTTTTTACGCTCTGAAAACGCTTATTTCACCATATGCAGTCACATACCGGGACCAAATCACAGTGGTCACTCATGCTAAAAAGTGAAAAATCTGCCAATTTAGGGCATAAAAAGACACAAAACCACCTTTTCCATCAAGAAGATGATGATTGCAGCCACTTGGCTGTGAAAAGTGTGCTTTTTGAGCTTTTTACGCTCTGAAAACGCTTATTTCACCATATGCAGTCACATACCGGGACCAAATCACAGTGGTCACTCATGCTAAAAAGTGAAAAATCTGCCAATTTAGGGCATAAAAAGACACAAAACCACCTTTTCCATCAATAAGATGATGATTGCAGCCACTTGGCTGTGAAAAGTGTGCTTTTTGAGCTTTTTACGCTCTGAAAACGCTTATTTCACCATATGCAGTCACATACCGGGACCAAATCACAGTGGTCACTCATGCTAAAAAGTGAAAAATCTGCCAATTTAGGGCATAAAAAGACACAAAACCACCTTTTCCATCAAGAAGATGATGATTGCAGCCACTTGGCTGTGAAAAGTGTGCTTTTTGAGCTTTTTACGCTCTGAAAACGCTTATTTCACCATATGCAGTCACATACCGGGACCAAATCACAGTGGTCACTCATGCTAAAAAGTGAAAAATCTGGCAAAACAGGGCATAAAAAGACACAAAACCACCTTTTCCATCAAGAAGATGATGATTGCAGCCACTTGGCTGTGAAAAGTGTGCTTTTTGAGCTTTTTACGCTCTGAAAACGCTTATTTCACCATATGCAGTCACATACCGGGACCAAATCACAGTGGTCACTCATGCTAAAAAGTGAAAAATCTGCCAATTTAGGGCATAAAAAGACACAAAACCACCTTTTCCATCAAGAAGATGATGATTGCAGCCACTTGGCTGTGAAAAGTGTGCTTTTTGAGCTTTTTACGCTCTGAAAACGCTTATTTCACCATATGCAGTCACATACCGGGACCAAATCACAGTGGTCACTCATGCTAAAAAGTGAAAAATCTGGCCAATTTAGGGCATAAAAAGACACAAAACCACCTTTTCCATCAAGAAGATGATGATTGCAGCCACTTGGCTGTGAAAAGTGTGCTTTTTGAGCTTTTTACGCTCTGAAAACGCTTATTTCACCATATGCAGTCACATACCGGGACCAAATCACAGTGGTCACTCATGCTAAAAAGTGAAAAATCTGGCAAAACAGGGCATAAAAAGACACAAAACCACCTTTTCCATCAAGAAGATGATGATTGCAGCCACTTGGCTGTGAAAAGTGTGCTTTTTGAGCTTTTTACGCTCTGAAAACGCTTATTTCACCATATGCAGTCACATACCGGGACCAAATCACAGTGGTCACTCATGCTAAAAAGTGAAAAATCTGCCAATTTAGGGCATAAAAAGACACAAAACCACCTTTTCCATCAAGAAGATGATGATTGCAGCCACTTGGCTGTGAAAAGTGTGCTTTTTGAGCTTTTTACGCTCTGAAAACGCTTATTTCACCATATGCAGTCACATACCGGGACCAAATCACAGTGGTCACTCATGCTAAAAAGTGAAAAATCTGCCAATTTAGGGCATAAAAAGACACAAAACCACCTTTTCCATCAAGAAGATGATGATTGCAGCCACTTGGCTGTGAAAAGTGTGCTTTTTGAGCTTTTTACGCTCTGAAAACGCTTATTTCACCATATGCAGTCACATACCGGGACCAAATCACAGTGGTCACTCATGCTAAAAAGTGAAAAATCTGCCAATTTAGGGCATAAAAAGACACAAAACCACCTTTTCCATCAAGAAGATGATGATTGCAGCCACTTGGCTGTGAAAAGTGTGCTTTTTGAGCTTTTTACGCTCTGAAAACGCTTATTTCACCATATGCAGTCACATACCGGGACCAAATCAGAGTGGTCACTGATGCTAAAAAGTGAAAAATCTGGCAAAACAGGGCATAAAAAGACACAAAACCACCTTTTCCATCAAGAAGATGATGATTGCAGCCACTTGGCTGTGAAAAGTGTGCTTTTTGAGCTTTTTACGCTCTGAAAACGCTTATTTCACCATATGCAGTCACATACCGGGACCAAATCAGAGTGGTCACTCATGCTAAAAAGTGAAAAATCTGCCAATTTAGGGCATAAAAAGACACAAAACCAGCTTTTCCATCAAGAAGATGATGATTGCAGCCACTTGGCTGTGAAAAGTGTGCTTTTTGAGCTTTTTACGCTCTGAAAACGCTTATTTCACCATATGCAGTCACATACCGGGACCAAATCACAGTGGTCACTCATGCTAAAAAGTGAAAAATCTGGCAAAACAGGGCATAAAAAGACACAAAACCACCTTTTCCATCAAGAAGATGATGATTGCAGCCACTTGGCTGTGAAAAGTGTGCTTTTTGAGCTTTTTACGCTCTGAAAACGCTTATTTCACCATATGCAGTCACATACCGGGACCAAATCACAGTGGTCACTCATGCTAAAAAGTGAAAAATCTGGCAAAACAGGGCATAAAAAGACACAAAACCACCTTTTCCATCAAGAAGATGATGATTGCAGCCACTTGGCTGTGAAAAGTGTGCTTTTTGAGCTTTTTACGCTCTGAAAACGCTTATTTCACCATATTGCAGTCACATACCGGGACCAAATCACAGTGGTCACTGATGCTAAAAAGTGAAAAATCTGGCAAAACAGGGCATAAAAAGACACAAAACCACCTTTTCCATCAAGAAGATGATGATTGCAGCCACTTGGCTGTGAAAAGTGTGCTTTTTGAGCTTTTTACGCTCTGAAAACGCTTATTTCACCATATGCAGTCACATACCGGGACCAAATCAGAGTGGTCACTGATGCTAAAAAGTGAAAAATCTGCCAATTTAGGGCATAAAAAGACACAAAACCACCTTTTCCATCAAGAAGATGATGATTGCAGCCACTTGGCTGTGAAAAGTGTGCTTTTTGAGCTTTTTACGCTCTGAAAACGCTTATTTCACCATATGCAGTCACATACCGGGACCAAATCACAGTGGTCACTCATGCTAAAAAGTGAAAAATCTGGCAAAACAGGGCATAAAAAGACACAAAACCACCTTTTCCATCAAGAAGATGATGATTGCAGCCACTTGGCTGTGAAAAGTGTGCTTTTTGAGCTTTTTACGCTCTGAAAACGCTTATTTCACCATATTGCAGTCACATACCGGGACCAAATCACAGTGGTCAATGATGCTAAAAAGTGAAAAATCTGGCAAAACAGGGCATAAAAAGACACAAAACCACCTTTTCCATCAAGAAGATGATGATTGCAGCCACTTGGCTGTGAAAAGTGTGCTTTTTGAGCTTTTTACGCTCTGAAAACGCTTATTTCACCATATGCAGTCACATACCGGGACCAAATCACAGTGGTCACTCATGCTAAAAAGTGAAAAATCTGGCCAATTTAGGGCATAAAAAGACACAAAACCACCTTTTCCATCAAGAAGATGATGATTGCAGCCACTTGGCTGTGAAAAGTGTGCTTTTTGAGCTTTTTACGCTCTGAAAACGCTTATTTCACCATATGCAGTCACATACCGGGACCAAATCACAGTGGTCACTCATGCTAAAAAGTGAAAAATCTGGCCAATTTAGGGCATAAAAAGACACAAAACCACCTTTTCCATCAAGAAGATGATGATTGCAGCCACTTGGCTGTGAAAAGTGTGCTTTTTGAGCTTTTTACGCTCTGAAAACGCTTATTTCACCATATGCAGTCACATACCGGGACCAAATCACAGTGGTCACTCATGCTAAAAAGTGAAAAATCTGCCAATTTAGGGCATAAAAAGACACAAAACCACCTTTTCCATCAAGAAGATGATGATTGCAGCCACTTGGCTGTGAAAAGTGTGCTTTTTGAGCTTTTTACGCTCTGAAAACGCTTATTTCACCATATGCAGTCACATACCGGGACCAAATCAGAGTGTTCACTCGTGCTAAAAAGTGAAAAATCTGCCAATTTAGGGCATAAAAAGACACAAAACCACCTTTTCCATCAAGAAGATGATGATTGCAGCCACTTGGCTGTGAAAAGTGTGCTTTTTGAGCTTTTTACGCTCTGAAAACGCTTATTTCACCATATGCAGTCACATACCGGGACCAAATCACAGTGGTCACTGATGCTAAAAAGTGAAAAATCTGGCAAAACAGGGCATAAAAAGACACAAAACCACCTTTTCCATCAAGAAGATGATGATTGCAGCCACTTGGCTGTGAAAAGTGTGCTTTTTGAGCTTTTTACGCTCTGAAAACGCTTATTTCACCATATGCAGTCACATACCGGGACCAAATCAGAGTGGTCACTGATGCTAAAAAGTGAAAAATCTGGCAAAACAGGGCATAAAAAGACACAAAACCACCTTTTCCATCAAGAAGATGATGATTGCAGCCACTTGGCTGTGAAAAGTGTGCTTTTTGAGCTTTTTACGCTCTGAAAACGCTTATTTCACCATATGCAGTCACATACCGGGACCAAATCAGAGTGGTCACTGATGCTAAAAAGTGAAAAATCTGCCAATTTAGGGCATAAAAAGACACAAAACCACCTTTTCCATCAAGAAGATGATGATTGCAGCCACTTGGCTCTGAAAAGTGTGCTTTTTGAGCTTTTTACGCTCTGAAAACGCTTATTTCACCATATGCAGTCACATACCGGGACCAAATCACAGTGGTCACTCATGCTAAAAAGTGAAAAATCTGGCCAATTTAGGGCATAAAAAGACACAAAACCACCTTTTCCATCAAGAAGATGATGATTGCAGCCACTTGGCTGTGAAAAGTGTGCTTTTTGAGCTTTTTACGCTCTGAAAACGCTTATTTCACCATATGCAGTCACATACCGGGACCAAATCAGAGTGGTCACTGATGCTAAAAAGTGAAAAATCTGGCAAAACAGGGCATAAAAAGACACAAAACCACCTTTTCCATCAAGAAGATGATGATTGCAGCCACTTGGCTGTGAAAAGTGTGCTTTTTGAGCTTTTTACGCTCTGAAAACGCTTATTTCACCATATGCAGTCACATACCGGGACCAAATCACAGTGGTCACTGATGCTAAAAAGTGAAAAATCTGTCAAAACAGGGCATAAAAAGACACAAAACCACCTTTTCCATCAAGAAGATGATGATTGCAGCCACTTGGCTGTGAAAAGTGTGCTTTTTGAGCTTTTTACGCTCTGAAAACGCTTATTTCACCATATGCAGTCACATACCGGGACCAAATCACAGTGGTCACTGATGCTAAAAAGTGAAAAATCTGGCAAAACAGGGCATAAAAAGACACAAAACCACCTTTTCCATCAATAAGATGATGATTGCAGCCACTTGGCTGTGAAAAGTGTGCTTTTTGAGCTTTTTACGCTCTGAAAACGCTTATTTCACCATATGCAGTCACATACCGGGACCAAATCACAGTGGTCACTCATGCTAAAAAGTGAAAAATCTGCCAATTTAGGGCATAAAAAGACACAAAACCACCTTTTCCATCAATAAGATGATGATTGCAGCCACTTGGCTGTGAAAAGTGTGCTTTTTGAGCTTTTTACGCTCTGAAAACGCTTATTTCACCATATGCAGTCACATACCGGGACCAAATCACAGTGGTCACTCATGCTAAAAAGTGAAAAATCTGCCAATTTAGGGCATAAAAAGACACAAAACCACCTTTTCCATCAAGAAGATGATGATTGCAGCCACTTGGCTGTGAAAAGTGTGCTTTTTGAGCTTTTTACGCTCTGAAAACGCTTATTTCACCATATGCAGTCACATACCGGGACCAAATCACAGTGGTCACTCATGCTAAAAAGTGAAAAATCTGCCAATTTAGGGCATAAAAAGACACAAAACCACCTTTTCCATCAATAAGATGATGATTGCAGCCACTTGGCTGTGAAAAGTGTGCTTTTTGAGCTTTTTACGCTCTGAAAACGCTTATTTCACCATATGCAGTCACATACCGGGACCAAATCACAGTGGTCACTCATGCTAAAAAGTGAAAAATCTGCCAATTTAGGGCATAAAAAGACACAAAACCACCTTTTCCATCAAGAAGATGATGATTGCAGCCACTTGGCTGTGAAAAGTGTGCTTTTTGAGCTTTTTACGCTCTGAAAACGCTTATTTCACCATATGCAGTCACATACCGGGACCAAATCACAGTGGTCACTCATGCTAAAAAGTGAAAAATCTGGCAAAACAGGGCATAAAAAGACACAAAACCACCTTTTCCATCAAGAAGATGATGATTGCAGCCACTTGGCTGTGAAAAGTGTGCTTTTTGAGCTTTTTACGCTCTGAAAACGCTTATTTCACCATATGCAGTCACATACCGGGACCAAATCACAGTGGTCACTCATGCTAAAAAGTGAAAAATCTGCCAATTTAGGGCATAAAAAGACACAAAACCACCTTTTCCATCAAGAAGATGATGATTGCAGCCACTTGGCTGTGAAAAGTGTGCTTTTTGAGCTTTTTACGCTCTGAAAACGCTTATTTCACCATATGCAGTCACATACCGGGACCAAATCACAGTGGTCACTCATGCTAAAAAGTGAAAAATCTGCCAATTTAGGGCATAAAAAGACACAAAACCACCTTTTCCATCAAGAAGATGATGATTGCAGCCACTTGGCTGTGAAAAGTGTGCTTTTTGAGCTTTTTACGCTCTGAAAACGCTTATTTCACCATATGCAGTCACATACCGGGACCAAATCACAGTGGTCACTCATGCTAAAAAGTGAAAAATCTGCCAATTTAGGGCATAAAAAGACACAAAACCACCTTTTCCATCAAGAAGATGATGATTGCAGCCACTTGGCTGTGAAAAGTGTGCTTTTTGAGCTTTTTACGCTCTGAAAACGCTTATTTCACCATATGCAGTCACATACCGGGACCAAATCAGAGTGGTCACTGATGCTAAAAAGTGAAAAATCTGGCAAAACAGGGCATAAAAAGACACAAAACCACCTTTTCCATCAAGAAGATGATGATTGCAGCCACTTGGCTGTGAAAAGTGTGCTTTTTGAGCTTTTTACGCTCTGAAAACGCTTATTTCACCATATGCAGTCACATACCGGGACCAAATCAGAGTGGTCACTCATGCTAAAAAGTGAAAAATCTGCCAATTTAGGGCATAAAAAGACACAAAACCAGCTTTTCCATCAAGAAGATGATGATTGCAGCCACTTGGCTGTGAAAAGTGTGCTTTTTGAGCTTTTTACGCTCTGAAAACGCTTATTTCACCATATGCAGTCACATACCGGGACCAAATCACAGTGGTCACTCATGCTAAAAAGTGAAAAATCTGGCAAAACAGGGCATAAAAAGACACAAAACCACCTTTTCCATCAAGAAGATGATGATTGCAGCCACTTGGCTGTGAAAAGTGTGCTTTTTGAGCTTTTTACGCTCTGAAAACGCTTATTTCACCATATGCAGTCACATACCGGGACCAAATCACAGTGGTCACTCATGCTAAAAAGTGAAAAATCTGGCAAAACAGGGCATAAAAAGACACAAAACCACCTTTTCCATCAAGAAGATGATGATTGCAGCCACTTGGCTGTGAAAAGTGTGCTTTTTGAGCTTTTTACGCTCTGAAAACGCTTATTTCACCATATTGCAGTCACATACCGGGACCAAATCACAGTGGTCACTGATGCTAAAAAGTGAAAAATCTGGCAAAACAGGGCATAAAAAGACACAAAACCACCTTTTCCATCAAGAAGATGATGATTGCAGCCACTTGGCTGTGAAAAGTGTGCTTTTTGAGCTTTTTACGCTCTGAAAACGCTTATTTCACCATATGCAGTCACATACCGGGACCAAATCAGAGTGGTCACTGATGCTAAAAAGTGAAAAATCTGCCAATTTAGGGCATAAAAAGACACAAAACCACCTTTTCCATCAAGAAGATGATGATTGCAGCCACTTGGCTGTGAAAAGTGTGCTTTTTGAGCTTTTTACGCTCTGAAAACGCTTATTTCACCATATGCAGTCACATACCGGGACCAAATCACAGTGGTCACTCATGCTAAAAAGTGAAAAATCTGGCAAAACAGGGCATAAAAAGACACAAAACCACCTTTTCCATCAAGAAGATGATGATTGCAGCCACTTGGCTGTGAAAAGTGTGCTTTTTGAGCTTTTTACGCTCTGAAAACGCTTATTTCACCATATTGCAGTCACATACCGGGACCAAATCACAGTGGTCAATGATGCTAAAAAGTGAAAAATCTGGCAAAACAGGGCATAAAAAGACACAAAACCACCTTTTCCATCAAGAAGATGATGATTGCAGCCACTTGGCTGTGAAAAGTGTGCTTTTTGAGCTTTTTACGCTCTGAAAACGCTTATTTCACCATATGCAGTCACATACCGGGACCAAATCACAGTGGTCACTCATGCTAAAAAGTGAAAAATCTGGCCAATTTAGGGCATAAAAAGACACAAAACCACCTTTTCCATCAAGAAGATGATGATTGCAGCCACTTGGCTGTGAAAAGTGTGCTTTTTGAGCTTTTTACGCTCTGAAAACGCTTATTTCACCATATGCAGTCACATACCGGGACCAAATCACAGTGGTCACTCATGCTAAAAAGTGAAAAATCTGGCCAATTTAGGGCATAAAAAGACACAAAACCACCTTTTCCATCAAGAAGATGATGATTGCAGCCACTTGGCTGTGAAAAGTGTGCTTTTTGAGCTTTTTACGCTCTGAAAACGCTTATTTCACCATATGCAGTCACATACCGGGACCAAATCACAGTGGTCACTCATGCTAAAAAGTGAAAAATCTGCCAATTTAGGGCATAAAAAGACACAAAACCACCTTTTCCATCAAGAAGATGATGATTGCAGCCACTTGGCTGTGAAAAGTGTGCTTTTTGAGCTTTTTACGCTCTGAAAACGCTTATTTCACCATATGCAGTCACATACCGGGACCAAATCAGAGTGTTCACTCGTGCTAAAAAGTGAAAAATCTGCCAATTTAGGGCATAAAAAGACACAAAACCACCTTTTCCATCAAGAAGATGATGATTGCAGCCACTTGGCTGTGAAAAGTGTGCTTTTTGAGCTTTTTACGCTCTGAAAACGCTTATTTCACCATATGCAGTCACATACCGGGACCAAATCACAGTGGTCACTGATGCTAAAAAGTGAAAAATCTGGCAAAACAGGGCATAAAAAGACACAAAACCACCTTTTCCATCAAGAAGATGATGATTGCAGCCACTTGGCTGTGAAAAGTGTGCTTTTTGAGCTTTTTACGCTCTGAAAACGCTTATTTCACCATATGCAGTCACATACCGGGACCAAATCAGAGTGGTCACTGATGCTAAAAAGTGAAAAATCTGGCAAAACAGGGCATAAAAAGACACAAAACCACCTTTTCCATCAAGAAGATGATGATTGCAGCCACTTGGCTGTGAAAAGTGTGCTTTTTGAGCTTTTTACGCTCTGAAAACGCTTATTTCACCATATGCAGTCACATACCGGGACCAAATCAGAGTGGTCACTGATGCTAAAAAGTGAAAAATCTGCCAATTTAGGGCATAAAAAGACACAAAACCACCTTTTCCATCAAGAAGATGATGATTGCAGCCACTTGGCTCTGAAAAGTGTGATTTTTGAGCTTTTTACGCTCTGAAAACGCTTATTTCACCATATGCAGTCACATACCGGGACCAAATCACAGTGGTCACTCATGCTAAAAAGTGAAAAATCTGGCCAATTTAGGGCATAAAAAGACACAAAACCACCTTTTCCATCAAGAAGATGATGATTGCAGCCACTTGGCTGTGAAAAGTGTGCTTTTTGAGCTTTTTACGCTCTGAAAACGCTTATTTCACCATATGCAGTCACATACCGGGACCAAATCAGAGTGGTCACTGATGCTAAAAAGTGAAAAATCTGGCAAAACAGGGCATAAAAAGACACAAAACCACCTTTTCCATCAAGAAGATGATGATTGCAGCCACTTGGCTGTGAAAAGTGTGCTTTTTGAGCTTTTTACGCTCTGAAAACGCTTATTTCACCATATGCAGTCACATACCGGGACCAAATCACAGTGGTCACTGATGCTAAAAAGTGAAAAATCTGTCAAAACAGGGCATAAAAAGACACAAAACCACCTTTTCCATCAAGAAGATGATGATTGCAGCCACTTGGCTGTGAAAAGTGTGCTTTTTGAGCTTTTTACGCTCTGAAAACGCTTATTTCACCATATGCAGTCACATACCGGGACCAAATCAGAGTGGTCACTGATGCTAAAAAGTGAAAAATCTGCCAATTTAGGGCATAAAAAGACACAAAACCACCTTTTCCATCAAGAAGATGATGATTGCAGCCACTTGGCTCTGAAAAGTGTGCTTTTTGAGCTTTTTACGCTCTGAAAACGCTTATTTCACCATATGCAGTCACATACCGGGACCAAATCAGAGTGGTCACTGATGCTAAAAAGTGAAAAATCTGCCAATTTAGGGCATAAAAAGACACAAAACCACCTTTTCCATCAAGAAGATGATGATTGCAGCCACTTGGCTGTGAAAAGTGTGCTTTTTGAGCTTTTTACGCTCTGAAAACGCTTATTTCACCATATGCAGTCACATACCGAGACCAAATCACAGTGGTCACTGATGCTAAAAAGTGAAAAATCTGGCAAAACAGGGCATAAAAAGACACAAAACCACCTTTTCCATCAAGAAGATGATGATTGCAGCCACTTGGCTGTGAAAAGTGTGCTTTTTGAGCTTTTTACGCTCTGAAAACGCTTATTTCACCATATGAAGTCACATACCGGGACCAAATCAGAGTGGTCACTGATGCTAAAAAGTGAAAAATCTGGCAAAACAGGGCATAAAAAGACACAAAACCACCTTTTCCATCAAGAAGATGATGATTGCAGCCACTTGGCTGTGAAAAGTGTGCTTTTTGAGCTTTTTACGCTCTGAAAACGCTTATTTCACCATATGCAGTCACATACCGGGACCAAATCACAGTGGTCACTCATGCTAAAAAGTGAAAAATCTGCCAATTTAGGGCATAAAAAGACACAAAACCACCTTTTCCATCAAGAAGATGATGATTGCAGCCACTTGGCTGTGAAAAGTGTGCTTTTTGAGCTTTTTACGCTCTGAAAACGCTTATTTCACCATATGCAGTCACATACCGGGACCAAATCACAGTGGTCACTCATGCTAAAAAGTGAAAAATCTGCCAATTTAGGGCACAAAAAGACACAAAACCACCTTTTCCATCAAGAAGATGATGATTGCAGCCACTTGGCTGTGAAAAGTGTGCTTTTTGAGCTTTTTACGCTCTGAAAACGCTTATTTCACCATATGCAGTCACATACCGGGACCAAATCAGAGTGGTCACTGATGCTAAAAAGTGAAAAATCTGGCAAAACAGGGCATAAAAAGACACAAAACCACCTTTTCCATCAAGAAGATGATGATTGCAGCCACTTGGCTGTGAAAAGTGTGCTTTTTGAGCTTTTTACGCTCTGAAAACGCTTATTTCACCATATGCAGTCACATACCGGGACCAAATCAGAGTGGTCACTGATGCTAAAAAGTGAAAAATCTGCCAATTTAGGGCATAAAAAGACACAAAACCACCTTTTCCATCAAGAAGATGATGATTGCAGCCACTTGGCTCTGAAAAGTGTGCTTTTTGAGCTTTTTACGCTCTGAAAACGCTTATTTCACCATATGCAGTCACATACCGGGACCAAATCACAGTGGTCACTCATGCTAAAAAGTGAAAAATCTGGCCAATTTAGGGCATAAAAAGACACAAAACCACCTTTTCCATCAAGAAGATGATGATTGCAGCCACATGGCTGTGAAAAGTGTGCTTTTTGAGCTTTTTACGCTCTGAAAACGCTTATTTCACCATATGCAGTCACATACCGGGACCAAATCAGAGTGGTCACTGATGCTAAAAAGTGAAAAATCTGCCAATTTAGGGCATAAAAAGACACAAAACCACCTTTTCCATCAAGAAGATGATGATTGCAGCCACTTGGCTGTGAAAAGTGTGCTTTTTGAGCTTTTTACGCTCTGAAAACGCTTATTTCACCATATGCAGTCACATACCGGGACCAAATCAGAGTGGTCACTGATGCTAAAAAGTGAAAAATCTGGCAAAACAGGGCATAAAAAGACACAAAACCACCTTTTCCATCAAGAAGATGATGATTGCAGCCACTTGGCTGTGAAAAGTGTGCTTTTTGAGCTTTTTACGCTCTGAAAACGCTTATTTCACCATATGCAGTCACATACCGGGACCAAATCACAGTGGTCACTGATGCTAAAAAGTGAAAAATCTGTCAAAACAGGGCATAAAAAGACACAAAACCACCTTTTCCATCAAGAAGATGATGATTGCAGCCACTTGGCTGTGAAAAGTGTGCTTTTTGAGCTTTTTACGCTCTGAAAACGCTTATTTCACCATATGCAGTCACATACCGGGACCAAATCACAGTGGTCACTCATGCTAAAAAGTGAAAAATCTGGCCAATTTAGGGCATAAAAAGACACAAAACCACCTTTTCCATCAAGAAGATGATGATTGCAGCCACTTGGCTGTGAAAAGTGTGCTTTTTGAGCTTTTTACGCTCTGAAAACGCTTATTTCACCATATGCAGTCACATACCGGGACCAAATCACAGTGGTCACTCGTGCTAAAAAGTGAAAAATCTGCCAATTTAAGGCATAAAAAGACACAAAACCACCTTTTCCATCAAGAAGATGATGATTGCAGCCACTTGGCTGTGAAAAGTGTGCTTTTTGAGCTTTTTACGCTCTGAAAACGCTTATTTCACCATATGCAGTCACATACCGGGACCAAATCAGAGTGGTCACTGATGCTAAAAAGTGAAAAATCTGGCAAAACAGGGCATAAAAAGACACAAAACCACCTTTTCCATCAAGAAGATGATGATTGCAGCCACTTGGCTGTGAAAAGTGTGCTTTTTGAGCTTTTTACGCTCTGAAAACGCTTATTTCACCATATGCAGTCACATACCGGGACCAAATCACAGTGGTCACTGATGCTAAAAAGTGAAAAATCTGGCAAAACAGGGCATAAAAAGACACAAAACCACCTTTTCCATCAAGAAGATGATGATTGCAGCCACTTGGCTGTGAAAAGTGTGCTTTTTGAGCTTTTTACGCTCTGAAAACGCTTATTTCACCATATGCAGTCACATACCGGGACCAAATCAGAGTGGTAACTCATGCTAAAAAGTGAAAAATCTGCCAATTTAGGGCATAAAAAGACACAAAACCATCTTTTCCATCAAGAAGATGATGATTGCAGCCACTTGGCTGTGAAAAGTGTGCTTTTTGAGCTTTTTACGCTCTGAAAACGCTTATTTCACCATATGCAGTCACATACCGGGACCAAATCAGAGTGGTCACTCATGCTAAAAAGTGAAAAATCTGGCAAAACAGGGCATAAAAAGACACAAAACCACCTTTTCCATCAAGAAGATGATGATTGCAGCCACTTGGCTGAGAAAAGTGTGCTTTTTGAGCTTTTTACGCTCTGAAAACGCTTATTTCACCATATTGCAGTCACATACCGGGACCAAATCACAGTGGTCACTGATGCTAAAAAGTGAAAAATCTGGCAAAACAGGGCATAAAAAGACACAAAACCACCTTTTCCATCAAGAAGATGATGATTGCAGCCACTTGGCTGTGAAAAGTGTGCTTTTTGAGCTTTTTACGCTCTGAAAACGCTTATTTCACCATATTGCAGTCACATACCGGGACCAAATCACAGTGGTCACTGATGCTAAAAAGTGAAAAATCTGGCCAATTTAGGGCATAAAAAGACACAAAACCACCTTTTCCATCAAGAAGATGATGATTGCAGCCACTTGGCTGTGAAAAGTGTGCTTTTTGAGCTTTTTACGCTCTGAAAACGCTTATTTCACCATATGCAGTCACATACCGGGACCAAATCACAGTGGTCACTCATGCTAAAAAGTGAAAAATCTGCCAATTTAGGGCATAAAAAGACACAAAACCACCTTTTCCATCAAGAAGATGATGATTGCAGCCACTTGGCTGTGAAAAGTGTGCTTTTTGAGCTTTTTACGCTCTGAAAACGCTTATTTCACCATATGCAGTCACATACCGGGACCAAATCACAGTGGTCACTCATGCTAAAAAGTGAAAAATCTGCCAATTTAGGGCATAAAAAGACACAAAACCACCTTTTCCATCAAGAAGATGATGATTGCAGCCACTTGGCTGTGAAAAGTGTGCTTTTTGAGCTTTTTACGCTCTGAAAACGCTTATTTCACCATATGCAGTCACATACCGGGACCAAATCACAGTGGTCACTCATGCTAAAAAGTGAAAAATCTGGCCAATTTAGGGCATAAAAAGACACAAAACCACCTTTTCCATCAAGAAGATGATGATTGCAGCCACTTGGCTGTGAAAAGTGTGCTTTTTGAGCTTTTTACGCTCTGAAAACGCTTATTTCACCATATGCAGTCACATACCGGGACCAAATCACAGTGGTCACTCATGCTAAAAAGTGAAAAATCTGGCAAAACAGGGCATAAAAAGACACAAAACCACCTTTTCCATCAAGAAGATGATGATTGCAGCCACTTGGCTGTGAAAAGTGTGCTTTTTGAGCTTTTTACGCTCTGAAAACGCTTATTTCACCATATGCAGTCACATACCGGGACCAAATCACAGTGGTCACTCATGCTAAAAAGTGAAAAATCTGCCAATTTAGGGCATAAAAAGACACAAAACCACCTTTTCCATCAAGAAGATGATGATTGCAGCCACTTGGCTGTGAAAAGTGTGCTTTTTGAGCTTTTTACGCTCTGAAAACGCTTATTTCACCATATGCAGTCACATACCGGGACCAAATCACAGTGGTCACTCATGCTAAAAAGTGAAAAATCTGGCAAAACAGGGCATAAAAAGACACAAAACCACCTTTTCCATCAATAAGATGATGATTGCAGCCACTTGGCTGTGAAAAGTGTGCTTTTTGAGCTTTTTACGCTCTGAAAACGCTTATTTCACCATATGCAGTCACATACCGGGACCAAATCACAGTGGTCACTGATGCTAAAAAGTGAAAAATCTGGCAAAACAGGGCATAAAAAGACACAAAACCACCTTTTCCATCAATAAGATGATGATTGCAGCCACTTGGCTGTGAAAAGTGTGCTTTTTGAGCTTTTTACGCTCTGAAAACGCTTATTTCACCATATGCAGTCACATACCGGGACCAAATCACAGTGGTCACTCATGCTAAAAAGTGAAAAATCTGCCAATTTAGGGCATAAAAAGACACAAAACCACCTTTTCCATCAATAAGATGATGATTGCAGCCACTTGGCTGTGAAAAGTGTGCTTTTTGAGCTTTTTACGCTCTGAAAACGCTTATTTCACCATATGCAGTCACATACCGGGACCAAATCACAGTGGTCACTCATGCTAAAAAGTGAAAAATCTGGCAAAACAGGGCATAAAAAGACACAAAACCACCTTTTCCATCAAGAAGATGATGATTGCAGCCACTTGGCTGTGAAAAGTGTGCTTTTTGAGCTTTTTACGCTCTGAAAACGCTTATTTCACCATATGCAGTCACATACCGGGACCAAATCACAGTGGTCACTCATGCTAAAAAGTGAAAAATCTGGCAAAACAGGGCATAAAAAGACACAAAACCACCTTTTCCATCAAGAAGATGATGATTGCAGCCACTTGGCTGTGAAAAGTGTGCTTTTTGAGCTTTTTACGCTCTGAAAACGCTTATTTCACCATATTGCAGTCACATACCGGGACCAAATCACAGTGGTCACTGATGCTAAAAAGTGAAAAATCTGGCAAAACAGGGCATAAAAAGACACAAAACCACCTTTTCCATCAAGAAGATGATGATTGCAGCCACTTGGCTGTGAAAAGTGTGCTTTTTGAGCTTTTTACGCTCTGAAAACGCTTATTTCACCATATGCAGTCACATACCGGGACCAAATCACAGTGGTCACTCGTGCTAAAAAGTGAAAAATCTGCCAATTTAAGGCATAAAAAGACACAAAACCACCTTTTCCATCAAGAAGATGATGATTGCAGCCACTTGGCTGTGAAAAGTGTGCTTTTTGAGCTTTTTACGCTCTGAAAACGCTTATTTCACCATATGCAGTCACATACCGGGACCAAATCAGAGTGGTCACTGATGCTAAAAAGTGAAAAATCTGGCAAAACAGGGCATAAAAAGACACAAAACCACCTTTTCCATCAAGAAGATGATGATTGCAGCCACTTGGCTGTGAAAAGTGTGCTTTTTGAGCTTTTTACGCTCTGAAAACGCTTATTTCACCATATGCAGTCACATACCGGGACCAAATCACAGTGGTCACTGATGCTAAAAAGTGAAAAATCTGGCAAAACAGGGCATAAAAAGACACAAAACCACCTTTTCCATCAAGAAGATGATGATTGCAGCCACTTGGCTGTGAAAAGTGTGCTTTTTGAGCTTTTTACGCTCTGAAAACGCTTATTTCACCATATGCAGTCACATACCGGGACCAAATCAGAGTGGTAACTCATGCTAAAAAGTGAAAAATCTGCCAATTTAGGGCATAAAAAGACACAAAACCATCTTTTCCATCAAGAAGATGATGATTGCAGCCACTTGGCTGTGAAAAGTGTGCTTTTTGAGCTTTTTACGCTCTGAAAACGCTTATTTCACCATATGCAGTCACATACCGGGACCAAATCAGAGTGGTCACTCATGCTAAAAAGTGAAAAATCTGGCAAAACAGGGCATAAAAAGACACAAAACCACCTTTTCCATCAAGAAGATGATGATTGCAGCCACTTGGCTGAGAAAAGTGTGCTTTTTGAGCTTTTTACGCTCTGAAAACGCTTATTTCACCATATTGCAGTCACATACCGGGACCAAATCACAGTGGTCACTGATGCTAAAAAGTGAAAAATCTGGCAAAACAGGGCATAAAAAGACACAAAACCACCTTTTCCATCAAGAAGATGATGATTGCAGCCACTTGGCTGTGAAAAGTGTGCTTTTTGAGCTTTTTACGCTCTGAAAACGCTTATTTCACCATATTGCAGTCACATACCGGGACCAAATCACAGTGGTCACTGATGCTAAAAAGTGAAAAATCTGGCCAATTTAGGGCATAAAAAGACACAAAACCACCTTTTCCATCAAGAAGATGATGATTGCAGCCACTTGGCTGTGAAAAGTGTGCTTTTTGAGCTTTTTACGCTCTGAAAACGCTTATTTCACCATATGCAGTCACATACCGGGACCAAATCACAGTGGTCACTCATGCTAAAAAGTGAAAAATCTGCCAATTTAGGGCATAAAAAGACACAAAACCACCTTTTCCATCAAGAAGATGATGATTGCAGCCACTTGGCTGTGAAAAGTGTGCTTTTTGAGCTTTTTACGCTCTGAAAACGCTTATTTCACCATATGCAGTCACATACCGGGACCAAATCACAGTGGTCACTCATGCTAAAAAGTGAAAAATCTGCCAATTTAGGGCATAAAAAGACACAAAACCACCTTTTCCATCAAGAAGATGATGATTGCAGCCACTTGGCTGTGAAAAGTGTGCTTTTTGAGCTTTTTACGCTCTGAAAACGCTTATTTCACCATATGCAGTCACATACCGGGACCAAATCACAGTGGTCACTCATGCTAAAAAGTGAAAAATCTGGCCAATTTAGGGCATAAAAAGACACAAAACCACCTTTTCCATCAAGAAGATGATGATTGCAGCCACTTGGCTGTGAAAAGTGTGCTTTTTGAGCTTTTTACGCTCTGAAAACGCTTATTTCACCATATGCAGTCACATACCGGGACCAAATCACAGTGGTCACTCATGCTAAAAAGTGAAAAATCTGGCAAAACAGGGCATAAAAAGACACAAAACCACCTTTTCCATCAAGAAGATGATGATTGCAGCCACTTGGCTGTGAAAAGTGTGCTTTTTGAGCTTTTTACGCTCTGAAAACGCTTATTTCACCATATGCAGTCACATACCGGGACCAAATCACAGTGGTCACTCATGCTAAAAAGTGAAAAATCTGCCAATTTAGGGCATAAAAAGACACAAAACCACCTTTTCCATCAAGAAGATGATGATTGCAGCCACTTGGCTGTGAAAAGTGTGCTTTTTGAGCTTTTTACGCTCTGAAAACGCTTATTTCACCATATGCAGTCACATACCGGGACCAAATCACAGTGGTCACTCATGCTAAAAAGTGAAAAATCTGGCAAAACAGGGCATAAAAAGACACAAAACCACCTTTTCCATCAATAAGATGATGATTGCAGCCACTTGGCTGTGAAAAGTGTGCTTTTTGAGCTTTTTACGCTCTGAAAACGCTTATTTCACCATATGCAGTCACATACCGGGACCAAATCACAGTGGTCACTGATGCTAAAAAGTGAAAAATCTGGCAAAACAGGGCATAAAAAGACACAAAACCACCTTTTCCATCAATAAGATGATGATTGCAGCCACTTGGCTGTGAAAAGTGTGCTTTTTGAGCTTTTTACGCTCTGAAAACGCTTATTTCACCATATGCAGTCACATACCGGGACCAAATCACAGTGGTCACTCATGCTAAAAAGTGAAAAATCTGCCAATTTAGGGCATAAAAAGACACAAAACCACCTTTTCCATCAATAAGATGATGATTGCAGCCACTTGGCTGTGAAAAGTGTGCTTTTTGAGCTTTTTACGCTCTGAAAACGCTTATTTCACCATATGCAGTCACATACCGGGACCAAATCACAGTGGTCACTCATGCTAAAAAGTGAAAAATCTGCCAATTTAGGGCATAAAAAGACACAAAACCACCTTTTCCATCAAGAAGATGATGATTGCAGCCACTTGGCTGTGAAAAGTGTGCTTTTTGAGCTTTTTACGCTCTGAAAACGCTTATTTCACCATATGCAGTCACATACCGGGACCAAATCACAGTGGTCACTCATGCTAAAAAGTGAAAAATCTGCCAATTTAGGGCATAAAAAGACACAAAACCACCTTTTCCATCAATAAGATGATGATTGCAGCCACTTGGCTGTGAAAAGTGTGCTTTTTGAGCTTTTTACGCTCTGAAAACGCTTATTTCACCATATGCAGTCACATACCGGGACCAAATCACAGTGGTCACTCATGCTAAAAAGTGAAAAATCTGCCAATTTAGGGCATAAAAAGACACAAAACCACCTTTTCCATCAAGAAGATGATGATTGCAGCCACTTGGCTGTGAAAAGTGTGCTTTTTGAGCTTTTTACGCTCTGAAAACGCTTATTTCACCATATGCAGTCACATACCGGGACCAAATCAGAGTGGTCACTGATGCTAAAAAGTGAAAAATCTGGCAAAACAGGGCATAAAAAGACACAAAACCACCTTTTCCATCAAGAAGATGATGATTGCAGCCACTTGGCTGTGAAAAGTGTGCTTTTTGAGCTTTTTACGCTCTGAAAACGCTTATTTCACCATATGCAGTCACATACCGGGACCAAATCACAGTGGTCACTGATGCTAAAAAGTGAAAAATCTGGCAAAACAGGGCATAAAAAGACACAAAACCACCTTTTCCATCAAGAAGATGATGATTGCAGCCACTTGGCTGTGAAAAGTGTGCTTTTTGAGCTTTTTACGCTCTGAAAACGCTTATTTCACCATATGCAGTCACATACCGGGACCAAATCAGAGTGGTAACTCATGCTAAAAAGTGAAAAATCTGCCAATTTAGGGCATAAAAAGACACAAAACCATCTTTTCCATCAAGAAGATGATGATTGCAGCCACTTGGCTGTGAAAAGTGTGCTTTTTGAGCTTTTTACGCTCTGAAAACGCTTATTTCACCATATGCAGTCACATACCGGGACCAAATCAGAGTGGTCACTCATGCTAAAAAGTGAAAAATCTGGCAAAACAGGGCATAAAAAGACACAAAACCACCTTTTCCATCAAGAAGATGATGATTGCAGCCACTTGGCTGAGAAAAGTGTGCTTTTTGAGCTTTTTACGCTCTGAAAACGCTTATTTCACCATATTGCAGTCACATACCGGGACCAAATCACAGTGGTCACTGATGCTAAAAAGTGAAAAATCTGGCAAAACAGGGCATAAAAAGACACAAAACCACCTTTTCCATCAAGAAGATGATGATTGCAGCCACTTGGCTGTGAAAAGTGTGCTTTTTGAGCTTTTTACGCTCTGAAAACGCTTATTTCACCATATTGCAGTCACATACCGGGACCAAATCACAGTGGTCACTGATGCTAAAAAGTGAAAAATCTGGCCAATTTAGGGCATAAAAAGACACAAAACCACCTTTTCCATCAAGAAGATGATGATTGCAGCCACTTGGCTGTGAAAAGTGTGCTTTTTGAGCTTTTTACGCTCTGAAAACGCTTATTTCACCATATGCAGTCACATACCGGGACCAAATCACAGTGGTCACTCATGCTAAAAAGTGAAAAATCTGCCAATTTAGGGCATAAAAAGACACAAAACCACCTTTTCCATCAAGAAGATGATGATTGCAGCCACTTGGCTGTGAAAAGTGTGCTTTTTGAGCTTTTTACGCTCTGAAAACGCTTATTTCACCATATGCAGTCACATACCGGGACCAAATCACAGTGGTCACTCATGCTAAAAAGTGAAAAATCTGCCAATTTAGGGCATAAAAAGACACAAAACCACCTTTTCCATCAAGAAGATGATGATTGCAGCCACTTGGCTGTGAAAAGTGTGCTTTTTGAGCTTTTTACGCTCTGAAAACGCTTATTTCACCATATGCAGTCACATACCGGGACCAAATCACAGTGGTCACTCATGCTAAAAAGTGAAAAATCTGGCCAATTTAGGGCATAAAAAGACACAAAACCACCTTTTCCATCAAGAAGATGATGATTGCAGCCACTTGGCTGTGAAAAGTGTGCTTTTTGAGCTTTTTACGCTCTGAAAACGCTTATTTCACCATATGCAGTCACATACCGGGACCAAATCACAGTGGTCACTCATGCTAAAAAGTGAAAAATCTGGCAAAACAGGGCATAAAAAGACACAAAACCACCTTTTCCATCAAGAAGATGATGATTGCAGCCACTTGGCTGTGAAAAGTGTGCTTTTTGAGCTTTTTACGCTCTGAAAACGCTTATTTCACCATATGCAGTCACATACCGGGACCAAATCACAGTGGTCACTCATGCTAAAAAGTGAAAAATCTGCCAATTTAGGGCATAAAAAGACACAAAACCACCTTTTCCATCAAGAAGATGATGATTGCAGCCACTTGGCTGTGAAAAGTGTGCTTTTTGAGCTTTTTACGCTCTGAAAACGCTTATTTCACCATATGCAGTCACATACCGGGACCAAATCACAGTGGTCACTCATGCTAAAAAGTGAAAAATCTGGCAAAACAGGGCATAAAAAGACACAAAACCACCTTTTCCATCAATAAGATGATGATTGCAGCCACTTGGCTGTGAAAAGTGTGCTTTTTGAGCTTTTTACGCTCTGAAAACGCTTATTTCACCATATGCAGTCACATACCGGGACCAAATCACAGTGGTCACTGATGCTAAAAAGTGAAAAATCTGGCAAAACAGGGCATAAAAAGACACAAAACCACCTTTTCCATCAATAAGATGATGATTGCAGCCACTTGGCTGTGAAAAGTGTGCTTTTTGAGCTTTTTACGCTCTGAAAACGCTTATTTCACCATATGCAGTCACATACCGGGACCAAATCACAGTGGTCACTCATGCTAAAAAGTGAAAAATCTGCCAATTTAGGGCATAAAAAGACACAAAACCACCTTTTCCATCAATAAGATGATGATTGCAGCCACTTGGCTGTGAAAAGTGTGCTTTTTGAGCTTTTTACGCTCTGAAAACGCTTATTTCACCATATGCAGTCACATACCGGGACCAAATCACAGTGGTCACTCATGCTAAAAAGTGAAAAATCTGCCAATTTAGGGCATAAAAAGACACAAAACCACCTTTTCCATCAAGAAGATGATGATTGCAGCCACTTGGCTGTGAAAAGTGTGCTTTTTGAGCTTTTTACGCTCTGAAAACGCTTATTTCACCATATGCAGTCACATACCGGGACCAAATCACAGTGGTCACTCATGCTAAAAAGTGAAAAATCTGCCAATTTAGGGCATAAAAAGACACAAAACCACCTTTTCCATCAATAAGATGATGATTGCAGCCACTTGGCTGTGAAAAGTGTGCTTTTTGAGCTTTTTACGCTCTGAAAACGCTTATTTCACCATATGCAGTCACATACCGGGACCAAATCACAGTGGTCACTCATGCTAAAAAGTGAAAAATCTGCCAATTTAGGGCATAAAAAGACACAAAACCACCTTTTCCATCAAGAAGATGATGATTGCAGCCACTTGGCTGTGAAAAGTGTGCTTTTTGAGCTTTTTACGCTCTGAAAACGCTTATTTCACCATATGCAGTCACATACCGGGACCAAATCACAGTGGTCACTCATGCTAAAAAGTGAAAAATCTGGCAAAACAGGGCATAAAAAGACACAAAACCACCTTTTCCATCAAGAAGATGATGATTGCAGCCACTTGGCTGTGAAAAGTGTGCTTTTTGAGCTTTTTACGCTCTGAAAACGCTTATTTCACCATATGCAGTCACATACCGGGACCAAATCACAGTGGTCACTCATGCTAAAAAGTGAAAAATCTGGCAAAACAGGGCATAAAAAGACACAAAACCACCTTTTCCATCAAGAAGATGATGATTGCAGCCACTTGGCTGTGAAAAGTGTGCTTTTTGAGCTTTTTACGCTCTGAAAACGCTTATTTCACCATATGCAGTCACATACCGGGACCAAATGAGAGTGGTCACTCATGCTAAAAAGTGAAAAATCTGCCAATTTAGGGCATAAAAAGACACAAAACCACCTTTTCCATCAAGAAGATGATGATTGCAGCCACTTGGCTGTGAAAAGTGTGCTTTTTGAGCTTTTTACGCTCTGAAAACGCTTATTTCACCATATGCAGTCACATACCGGGACCAAATCAGAGTGGTCACTGATGCTAAAAAGTGAAAAATCTGGCAAAACAGGGCATAAAAAGACACAAAACCACCTTTTCCATCAAGAAGATGATGATTGCAGCCACTTGGCTGTGAAAAGTGTGCTTTTTGAGCTTTTTACGCTCTGAAAACGCTTATTTCACCATATGCAGTCACATACCGGGACCAAATCAGAGTGGTCACTGATGCTAAAAAGTGAAAAATCTGGCAAAACAGGGCATAAAAAGACACAAAACCACCTTTTCCATCAAGAAGATGATGATTGCAGCCACTTGGCTGTGAAAAGTGTGCTTTTTGAGCTTTTTACGCTCTGAAAACGCTTATTTCACCATATGCAGTCACATACCGGGACCAAATCAGAGTGGTCACTGATGCTAAAAAGTGAAAAATCTGGCAAAACAGGGCATAAAAAGACACAAAACCACCTTTTCCATCAAGAAGATGATGATTGCAGCCACTTGGCTGTGAAAAGTGTGCTTTTTGAGCTTTTTACGCTCTGAAAACGCTTATTTCACCATATGCAGTCACATACCGGGACCAAATCACAGTGGTCACTCATGCTAAAAAGTGAAAAATCTGGCAAAACAGGGCATAAAAAGACACAAAACCACCTTTTCCATCAAGAAGATGATGATTGCAGCCACTTGGCTGTGAAAAGTGTGCTTTTTGAGCTTTTTACGCTCTGAAAACGCTTATTTCACCATATGCAGTCACATACCGGGACCAAATCAGAGTGGTAACTCATGCTAAAAAGTGAAAAATCTGCCAATTTAGGGCATAAAAAGACACAAAACCACCTTTTCCATCAAGAAGATGATGATTGCAGCCACTTGGCTGTGAAAAGTGTGCTTTTTGAGCTTTTTACGCTCTGAAAACGCTTATTTCACCATATGCAGTCACATACCGGGACCAAATCAGAGTGGTCACTCATGCTAAAAAGTGAAAAATCTGGCAAAACAGGGCATAAAAAGACACAAAACCACCTTTTCCATCAAGAAGATGATGATTGCAGCCACTTGGCTGTGAAAAGTGTGCTTTTTGAGCTTTTTACGCTCTGAAAACGCTTATTTCACCATATGCAGTCACATACCGGGACCAAATCACAGTGGTCACTCATGCTAAAAAGTGAAAAATCTGCCAATTTAGGGCATAAAAAGACACAAAACCACCTTTTCCATCAAGAAGATGATGATTGCAGCCACTTGGCTGTGAAAAGTGTGCTTTTTGAGCTTTTTACGCTCTGAAAACGCTTATTTCACCATATGCAGTCACATACCGGGACCAAATCACAGTGGTCACTCATGCTAAAAAGTGAAAAATCTGGCCAATTTAGGGCATAAAAAGACACAAAACCACCTTTTCCATCAAGAAGATGATGATTGCAGCCACTTGGCTGTGAAAAGTGTGCTTTTTGAGCTTTTTACGCTCTGAAAACGCTTATTTCACCATATGCAGTCACATACCGGGACCAAATCACAGTGGTCACTCATGCTAAAAAGTGAAAAATCTGGCAAAACAGGGCATAAAAAGACACAAAACCACCTTTTCCATCAAGAAGATGATGATTGCAGCCACTTGGCTGTGAAAAGTGTGCTTTTTGAGCTTTTTACGCTCTGAAAACGCTTATTTCACCATATGCAGTCACATACCGGGACCAAATCACAGTGGTCACTCATGCTAAAAAGTGAAAAATCTGGCAAAACAGGGCATAAAAAGACACAAAACCACCTTTTCCATCAATAAGATGATGATTGCAGCCACTTGGCTGTGAAAAGTGTGCTTTTTGAGCTTTTTACGCTCTGAAAACGCTTATTTCACCATATGCAGTCACATACCGGGACCAAATCACAGTGGTCACTCATGCTAAAAAGTGAAAAATCTGGCAAAACAGGGCATAAAAAGACACAAAACCACCTTTTCCATCAATAAGATGATGATTGCAGCCACTTGGCTGTGAAAAGTGTGCTTTTTGAGCTTTTTACGCTCTGAAAACGCTTATTTCACCATATGCAGTCACATACCGGGACCAAATCACAGTGGTCACTCATGCTAAAAAGTGAAAAATCTGCCAATTTAGGGCATAAAAAGACACAAAACCACCTTTTCCATCAATAAGATGATGATTGCAGCCACTTGGCTGTGAAAAGTGTGCTTTTTGAGCTTTTTACGCTCTGAAAACGCTTATTTCACCATATGCAGTCACATACCGGGACCAAATCACAGTGGTCACTCATGCTAAAAAGTGAAAAATCTGCCAATTTAGGGCATAAAAAGACACAAAACCACCTTTTCCATCAAGAAGATGATGATTGCAGCCACTTGGCTGTGAAAAGTGTGCTTTTTGAGCTTTTTACGCTCTGAAAACGCTTATTTCACCATATGCAGTCACATACCGGGACCAAATCACAGTGGTCACTCATGCTAAAAAGTGAAAAATCTGCCAATTTAGGGCATAAAAAGACACAAAACCACCTTTTCCATCAATAAGATGATGATTGCAGCCACTTGGCTGTGAAAAGTGTGCTTTTTGAGCTTTTTACGCTCTGAAAACGCTTATTTCACCATATGCAGTCACATACTGGGACCAAATCACAGTGGTCACTCATGCTAAAAAGTGAAAAATCTGCCAATTTAGGGCATAAAAAGACACAAAACCACCTTTTCCATCAAGAAGATGATGATTGCAGCCACTTGGCTGTGAAAAGTGTGCTTTTTGAGCTTTTTACGCTCTGAAAACGCTTATTTCACCATATGCAGTCACATACCGGGACCAAATCACAGTGGTCACTCATGCTAAAAAGTGAAAAATCTGGCAAAACAGGGCATAAAAAGACACAAAACCACCTTTTCCATCAAGAAGATGATGATTGCAGCCACTTGGCTGTGAAAAGTGTGCTTTTTGAGCTTTTTACGCTCTGAAAACGCTTATTTCACCATATGCAGTCACATACCGGGACCAAATCACAGTGGTCACTCATGCTAAAAAGTGAAAAATCTGGCAAAACAGGGCATAAAAAGACACAAAACCACCTTTTCCATCAAGAAGATGATGATTGCAGCCACTTGGCTGTGAAAAGTGTGCTTTTTGAGCTTTTTACGCTCTGAAAACGCTTATTTCACCATATGCAGTCACATACCGGGACCAAATCACAGTGGTCACTCATGCTAAAAAGTGAAAAATCTGCCAATTTAGGGCATAAAAAGACACAAAACCACCTTTTCCATCAAGAAGATGATGATTGCAGCCACTTGGCTGTGAAAAGTGTGCTTTTTGAGCTTTTTACGCTCTGAAAACGCTTATTTCACCATATGCAGTCACATACAGGGACCAAATCACAGTGGTCACTCATGCTAAAAAGTGAAAAATCTGGCAAAACAGGGCATAAAAAGACACAAAACCACCTTTTCCATCAAGAAGATGATGATTGCAGCCACTTGGCTGTGAAAAGTGTGCTTTTTGAGCTTTTTACGCTCTGAAAACGCTTATTTCACCATATGCAGTCACATACCGGGACCAAATCACAGTGGTCACTCATGCTAAAAAGTGAAAAATCTGCCAATTTAGGGCATAAAAAGACACAAAACCACCTTTTCCATCAAGAAGATGATGATTGCAGCCACTTGGCTGTGAAAAGTGTGCTTTTTGAGCTTTTTACGCTCTGAAAACGCTTATTTCACCATATGCAGTCACATACCGGGACCAAATCAGAGTGGTCACTCATGCTAAAAAGTGAAAAATCTGCCAATTTAAGGCATAAAAAGACACAAAACCACCTTTTCCATCAAGAAGATGATGATTGCAGCCACTTGGCTGTGAAAAGTGTGCTTTTTGAGCTTTTTACGCTCTGAAAACGCTTATTTCACCATATGCAGTCACATACCGGGACCAAATCACAGTGGTCACTGATGCTAAAAAGTGAAAAATCTGCTAATTTAGGGCATAAAAAGACACCTTACCACCTTTTCCATCAAGAAGATGATGATTGCAGCCACTTGGCTGTGAAAAGTGTGCTTTTTGAGCTTTTTACGCTCTGAAAACGCTTATTTCACCATATGCAGTCACATACCGGGACCAAATCAGAGTGGTCACTGATGCTAAAAAGTGAAAAATTTGGCAAAACAGGGCATAAAAAGACACTTTACCACCTTTTCCATCAAGAAGATGATGATTGCAGCCACTTGGCTGTGAAAAGTGTGCTTTTTGAGCTTTTTACGCTCTGAAAACGCTTATTTCACCATATGCAGTCACATACCGGGACCAAATCACAGTGGTCACTCATGCTAAAAAGTGAAAAATCTGCCAATTTAGGGCATAAAAAGACACAAAACCACCTTTTCCATCAAGAAGATGATGATTGCAGCCACTTGGCTGTGAAAAGTGTGCTTTTTGAGCTTTTTACGCTCTGAAAACGCTTATTTCACCATATGCAGTCACATACCGGGACCAAATCACAGTGGTCACTCATGCTAAAAAGTGAAAAATCTGCCAATTTAGGGCATAAAAAGACACAAAACCACCTTTTCCATCAAGAAGATGATGATTGCAGCCACTTGGCTGTGAAAAGTGTGCTTTTTGAGCTTTTTACGCTCTGAAAACGCTTATTTCACCATATGCAGTCACATACCGGGACCAAATCACAGTGGTCACTCATGCTAAAAAGTGAAAAATCTTCCAATTTAGGGCATAAAAAGACACAAAACCACCTTTTCCATCAAGAAGATGATGATTGCAGCCACTTGGCTGTGAAAAGTGTGCTTTTTGAGCTTTTTACGCTCTGAAAACGCTTATTTCACCATATGCAGTCACATACCGGGACCAAATCACAGTGGTCACTCATGCTAAAAAGTGAAAAATCTGCCAATTTAGGGCATAAAAAGACACAAAACCACCTTTTCCATCAAGAAGATGATGATTGCAGCCACTTGGCTGTGAAAAGTGTGCTTTTTGAGCTTTTTACGCTCTGAAAACGCTTATTTCACCATATGCAGTCACATACCGGGACCAAATCAGAGTGGTCACTCATGCTAAAAAGTGAAAAATCTGCCAATTTAGGGCATAAAAAGACACAAAACCACCTTTTCCATCAAGAAGATGATGATTGCAGCCACTTGGCTGTGAAAAGTGTGCTTTTTGAGCTTTTTACGCTCTGAAAACGCTTATTTCACCATATGCAGTCACATACCGGGACCAAATCACAGTGGTCACTCATGCTAAAAAGTGAAAAATCTGCCAATTTAGGGCATAAAAAGACACAAAACCACCTTTTCCATCAAGAAGATGATGATTGCAGCCACTTGGCTGTGAAAAGTGTGCTTTTTGAGCTTTTTACGCTCTGAAAACGCTTATTTCACCATATGCAGTCACATACCGGGACCAAATCACAGTGGTCACTCATGCTAAAAAGTGAAAAATCTGCCAATTTAGGGCATAAAAAGACACAAAACCACCTTTTCCATCAAGAAGATGATGATTGCAGCCACTTGGCTGTGAAAAGTGTGCTTTTTGAGCTTTTTACGCTCTGAAAACGCTTATTTCACCATATGCAGTCACATACCGGGACCAAATCACAGTGGTCACTCATGCTAAAAAGTGAAAAATCTTCCAATTTAGGGCATAAAAAGACACAAAACCACCTTTTCCATCAAGAAGATGATGATTGCAGCCACTTGGCTGTGAAAAGTGTGCTTTTTGAGCTTTTTACGCTCTGAAAACGCTTATTTCACCATATGCAGTCACATACCGGGACCAAATCACAGTGGTCACTCATGCTAAAAAGTGAAAAATCTGCCAATTTAGGGCATAAAAAGACACAAAACCACCTTTTCCATCAAGAAGATGATGATTGCAGCCACTTGGCTGTGAAAAGTGTGCTTTTTGAGCTTTTTACGCTCTGAAAACGCTTATTTCACCATATGCAGTCACATACCGGGACCAAATCAGAGTGGTCACTCATGCTAAAAAGTGAAAAATCTGCCAATTTAGGGCATAAAAAGACACAAAACCACCTTTTCCATCAAGAAGATGATGATTGCAGCCACTTGGCTGTGAAAAGTGTGCTTTTTGAGCTTTTTACGCTCTGAAAACGCTTATTTCACCATATGCAGTCACATACCGGGACCAAATCAGAGTGGTCACTCATGCTAAAAAGTGAAAAATCTGCCAATTTAGGGCATAAAAAGACACAAAACCACCTTTTCCATCAAGAAGATGATGATTGCAGCCACTTGGCTGTGAAAAGTGTGCTTTTTGAGCTTTTTACGCTCTGAAAACGCTTATTTCACCATATGCAGTCACATACCGGGACCAAATCAGAGTGGTCACTCATGCTAAAAAGTGAAAAATCTGCCAATTTAAGGCATAAAAAGACACAAAACCACCTTTTCCATCAAGAAGATGATGATTGCAGCCACTTGGCTGTGAAAAGTGTGCTTTTTGAGCTTTTTACGCTCTGAAAACGCTTATTTCACCATATGCAGTCACAAACCGGGACCAAATCACAGTGGTCACTCATGCTAAAAAGTGAAAAATCTGCCAATTTAGGGCATAAAAAGACACAAAACCACCTTTTCCATCAAGAAGATGATGATTGCAGCCACTTGGCTGTGAAAAGTGTGCTTTTTGAGCTTTTTACGCTCTGAAAACGCTTATTTCACCATATGCAGTCACATACCGGGACCAAATCAGAGTGGTCACTCATGCTAAAAAGTGAAAAATCTGGCAAAACAGGGCATAAAAAGACACAAAACCACCTTTTCCATCAAGAAGATGATGATTGCAGCCACTTGGCTGTGAAAAGTGTGCTTTTTGAGCTTTTTACGCTCTGAAAACGCTTATTTCACCATATTGCAGTCACATACCGGGACCAAATCACAGTGGTCACTGATGCTAAAAAGTGAAAAATCTGGCAAAACAGGGCATAAAAAGACACAAAACCACCTTTTCCATCAAGAAGATGATGATTGCAGCCACTTGGCTGTGAAAAGTGTGCTTTTTGAGCTTTTTACGCTCTGAAAACGCTTATTTCACCATATTGCAGTCACATACCGGGACCAAATCACAGTGGTCACTGATGCTAAAAAGTGAAAAATCTGGCAAAACAGGGCATAAAAAGACACAAAACCACCTTTTCCATCAAGAAGATGATGATTGCAGCCACTTGGCTGTGAAAAGTGTGCTTTTTGAGCTTTTTACGCTCTGAAAACGCTTATTTCACCATATTGCAGTCACATACCGGGACCAAATCACAGTGGTCACTCATGCTAAAAAGTGAAAAATCTGGCCAATTTAGGGCATAAAAAGACACAAAACCACCTTTTCCATCAAGAAGATGATGATTGCAGCCACTTGGCTGTGAAAAGTGTGCTTTTTGAGCTTTTTACGCTCTGAAAACGCTTATTTCACCATATGCAGTCACATACCGGGACCAAATCACAGTGGTCACTCATGCTAAAAAGTGAAAAATCTGCCAATTTAGGGCATAAAAAGACACAAAACCACCTTTTCCATCAAGAAGATGATGATTGCAGCCACTTGGCTGTGAAAAGTGTGCTTTTTGAGCTTTTTACGCTCTGAAAACGCTTATTTCACCATATGCAGTCACATACCGGGACCAAATCACAGTGGTCACTCATGCTAAAAAGTGAAAAATCTGCCAATTTAGGGCATAAAAAGACACAAAACCACCTTTTCCATCAAGAAGATGATGATTGCAGCCACTTGGCTGTGAAAAGTGTGCTTTTTGAGCTTTTTACGCTCTGAAAACGCTTATTTCACCATATGCAGTCACATACCGGGACCAAATCACAGTGGTCACTCATGCTAAAAAGTGAAAAATCTGGCCAATTTAGGGCATAAAAAGACACAAAACAACCTTTTCCATCAAGAAGATGATGATTGCAGCCACTTGGCTGTGAAAAGTGTGCTTTTTGAGCTTTTTACGCTCTGAAAACGCTTATTTCACCATATGCAGTCACATACCGGGACCAAATCACAGTGGTCACTCATGCTAAAAAGTGAAAAATCTGGCAAAACAGGGCATAAAAAGACACAAAACCACCTTTTCCATCAAGAAGATGATGATTGCAGCCACTTGGCTGTGAAAAGTGTGCTTTTTGAGCTTTTTACGCTCTGAAAACGCTTATTTCACCATATGCAGTCACATACCGGGACCAAATCACAGTGGTCACTCATGCTAAAAAGTGAAAAATCTGCCAATTTAGGGCATAAAAAGACACAAAACCACCTTTTCCATCAAGAAGATGATGATTGCAGCCACTTGGCTGTGAAAAGTGTGCTTTTTGAGCTTTTTACGCTCTGAAAACGCTTATTTCACCATATGCAGTCACATACCGGGACCAAATCACAGTGGTCACTCATGCTAAAAAGTGAAAAATCTGCCAATTTAGGGCATAAAAAGACACAAAACCACCTTTTCCATCAAGAAGATGATGATTGCAGCCACTTGGCTGTGAAAAGTGTGCTTTTTGAGCTTTTTACGCTCTGAAAACGCTTATTTCACCATATTGCAGTCACATACCGGGACCAAATCACAGTGGTCACTGATGCTAAAAAGTGAAAAATCTGGCAAAACAGGGCATAAAAAGACACAAAACCACCTTTTCCATCAAGAAGATGATGATTGCAGCCACTTGGCTGTGAAAAGTGTGCTTTTTGAGCTTTTTACGCTCTGAAAACGCTTATTTCACCATATTGCAGTCACATACCGGGACCAAATCACAGTGGTCACTGATGCTAAAAAGTGAAAAATCTGGCAAAACAGGGCATAAAAAGACACAAAACCACCTTTTCCATCAAGAAGATGATGATTGCAGCCACTTGGCTGTGAAAAGTGTGCTTTTTGAGCTTTTTACGCTCTGAAAACGCTTATTTCACCATATTGCAGTCACATACCGGGACCAAATCACAGTGGTCACTCATGCTAAAAAGTGAAAAATCTGGCCAATTTAGGGCATAAAAAGACACAAAACCACCTTTTCCATCAAGAAGATGATGATTGCAGCCACTTGGCTGTGAAAAGTGTGCTTTTTGAGCTTTTTACGCTCTGAAAACGCTTATTTCACCATATGCAGTCACATACCGGGACCAAATCACAGTGGTCACTCATGCTAAAAAGTGAAAAATCTGCCAATTTAGGGCATAAAAAGACACAAAACCACCTTTTCCATCAAGAAGATGATGATTGCAGCCACTTGGCTGTGAAAAGTGTGCTTTTTGAGCTTTTTACGCTCTGAAAACGCTTATTTCACCATATGCAGTCACATACCGGGACCAAATCACAGTGGTCACTCATGCTAAAAAGTGAAAAATCTGCCAATTTAGGGCATAAAAAGACACAAAACCACCTTTTCCATCAAGAAGATGATGATTGCAGCCACTTGGCTGTGAAAAGTGTGCTTTTTGAGCTTTTTACGCTCTGAAAACGCTTATTTCACCATATGCAGTCACATACCGGGACCAAATCACAGTGGTCACTCATGCTAAAAAGTGAAAAATCTTCCAATTTAGGGCATAAAAAGACACAAAACCACCTTTTCCATCAAGAAGATGATGATTGCAGCCACTTGGCTGTGAAAAGTGTGCTTTTTGAGCTTTTTACGCTCTGAAAACGCTTATTTCACCATATGCAGTCACATACCGGGACCAAATCACAGTGGTCACTCATGCTAAAAAGTGAAAAATCTGCCAATTTAGGGCATAAAAAGACACAAAACCACCTTTTCCATCAAGAAGATGATGATTGCAGCCACTTGGCTGTGAAAAGTGTGCTTTTTGAGCTTTTTACGCTCTGAAAACGCTTATTTCACCATATGCAGTCACATACCGGGACCAAATCAGAGTGGTCACTCATGCTAAAAAGTGAAAAATCTGCCAATTTAGGGCATAAAAAGACACAAAACCACCTTTTCCATCAAGAAGATGATGATTGCAGCCACTTGGCTGTGAAAAGTGTGCTTTTTGAGCTTTTTACGCTCTGAAAACGCTTATTTCACCATATGCAGTCACATACCGGGACCAAATCAGAGTGGTCACTCATGCTAAAAAGTGAAAAATCTGCCAATTTAGGGCATAAAAAGACACAAAACCACCTTTTCCATCAAGAAGATGATGATTGCAGCCACTTGGCTGTGAAAAGTGTGCTTTTTGAGCTTTTTACGCTCTGAAAACGCTTATTTCACCATATGCAGTCACATACCGGGACCAAATCAGAGTGGTCACTCATGCTAAAAAGTGAAAAATCTGCCAATTTAAGGCATAAAAAGACACAAAACCACCTTTTCCATCAAGAAGATGATGATTGCAGCCACTTGGCTGTGAAAAGTGTGCTTTTTGAGCTTTTTACGCTCTGAAAACGCTTATTTCACCATATGCAGTCACAAACCGGGACCAAATCACAGTGGTCACTCATGCTAAAAAGTGAAAAATCTGCCAATTTAGGGCATAAAAAGACACAAAACCACCTTTTCCATCAAGAAGATGATGATTGCAGCCACTTGGCTGTGAAAAGTGTGCTTTTTGAGCTTTTTACGCTCTGAAAACGCTTATTTCACCATATGCAGTCACATACCGGGACCAAATCAGAGTGGTCACTCATGCTAAAAAGTGAAAAATCTGGCAAAACAGGGCATAAAAAGACACAAAACCACCTTTTCCATCAAGAAGATGATGATTGCAGCCACTTGGCTGTGAAAAGTGTGCTTTTTGAGCTTTTTACGCTCTGAAAACGCTTATTTCACCATATTGCAGTCACATACCGGGACCAAATCACAGTGGTCACTGATGCTAAAAAGTGAAAAATCTGGCAAAACAGGGCATAAAAAGACACAAAACCACCTTTTCCATCAAGAAGATGATGATTGCAGCCACTTGGCTGTGAAAAGTGTGCTTTTTGAGCTTTTTACGCTCTGAAAACGCTTATTTCACCATATTGCAGTCACATACCGGGACCAAATCACAGTGGTCACTGATGCTAAAAAGTGAAAAATCTGGCAAAACAGGGCATAAAAAGACACAAAACCACCTTTTCCATCAAGAAGATGATGATTGCAGCCACTTGGCTGTGAAAAGTGTGCTTTTTGAGCTTTTTACGCTCTGAAAACGCTTATTTCACCATATTGCAGTCACATACCGGGACCAAATCACAGTGGTCACTCATGCTAAAAAGTGAAAAATCTGGCCAATTTAGGGCATAAAAAGACACAAAACCACCTTTTCCATCAAGAAGATGATGATTGCAGCCACTTGGCTGTGAAAAGTGTGCTTTTTGAGCTTTTTACGCTCTGAAAACGCTTATTTCACCATATGCAGTCACATACCGGGACCAAATCACAGTGGTCACTCATGCTAAAAAGTGAAAAATCTGCCAATTTAGGGCATAAAAAGACACAAAACCACCTTTTCCATCAAGAAGATGATGATTGCAGCCACTTGGCTGTGAAAAGTGTGCTTTTTGAGCTTTTTACGCTCTGAAAACGCTTATTTCACCATATGCAGTCACATACCGGGACCAAATCACAGTGGTCACTCATGCTAAAAAGTGAAAAATCTGCCAAATCAGGGCATAAAAAGACACAAAACCACCTTTTCCATCAAGAAGATGATGATTGCAGCCACTTGGCTGTGAAAAGTGTGCTTTTTGAGCTTTTTACGCTCTGAAAACGCTTATTTCACCATATGCAGTCACATACCGGGACCAAATCACAGTGGTCACTCATGCTAAAAAGTGAAAAATCTGCCAAAACAGGGCATAAAAAGACACAAAACCACCTTTTCCATCAAGAAGATGATGATTGCAGCCACTTGGCTGTGAAAAGTGTGCTTTTTGAGCTTTTTACGCTCTGAAAACGCTTATTTCACCATATGCAGTCACATACCGGGACCAAATCACAGTGGTCACTCATGCTAAAAAGTGAAAAATCTGCCAAAACAGGGCATAAAAAGACACAAAACCACCTTTTCCATCAAGAAGATGATGATTGCAGCCACTTGGCTGTGAAAAGTGTGCTTTTTGAGCTTTTTACGCTCTGAAAACGCTTATTTCACCATATGCAGTCACATACCGGGACCAAATCACAGTGGTCACTCATGCTAAAAAGTGAAAAATCTGCCAAAACAGGGCATAAAAAGACACAAAACCACCTTTTCCATCAAGAAGATGATGATTGCAGCCACTTGGCTGTGAAAAGTGTGCTTTTTGAGCTTTTTACGCTCTGAAAACGCTTATTTCACCATATGCAGTCACATACCGGGACCAAATCACAGTGGTCACTCATGCTAAAAAGTGAAAAATCTGCCAATTCAGGGCATAAAAAGACACAAAACCACCTTTTCCATCAAGAAGATGATGATTGCAGCCACTTGGCTGTGAAAAGTGTGCTTTTTGAGCTTTTTACGCTCTGAAAACGCTTATTTCACCATATGCAGTCACATACCGGGACCAAATCACAGTGGTCACTCATGCTAAAAAGTGAAAAATCTGCCAATTCAGGGCATAAAAAGACACAAAACCACCTTTTCCATCAAGAAGATGATGATTGCAGCCACTTGGCTGTGAAAAGTGTGCTTTTTGAGCTTTTTACGCTCTGAAAACGCTTATTTCACCATATGCAGTCACATACCGGGACCAAATCACAGTGGTCACTCATGCTAAAAAGTGAAAAATCTGCCAAAACAGGGCATAAAAAGACACAAAACCACCTTTTCCATCAAGAAGATGATGATTGCAGCCACTTGGCTGTGAAAAGTGTGCTTTTTGAGCTTTTTACGCTCTGAAAACGCTTATTTCACCATATGCAGTCACATACCGGGACCAAATCACAGTGGTCACTCATGCTAAAAAGTGAAAAATCTGCCAAAACAGGGCATAAAAAGACACAAAACCACCTTTTCCATCAAGAAGATGATGATTGCAGCCACTTGGCTGTGAAAAGTGTGCTTTTTGAGCTTTTTACGCTCTGAAAACGCTTATTTCACCATATGCAGTCACATACCGGGACCAAATCACAGTGGTCACTCATGCTAAAAAGTGAAAAATCTGCCAAAACAGGGCATAAAAAGACACAAAACCACCTTTTCCATCAAGAAGATGATGATTGCAGCCACTTGGCTGTGAAAAGTGTGCTTTTTGAGCTTTTTACGCTCTGAAAACGCTTATTTCACCATATGCAGTCACATACCGGGACCAAATCACAGTGGTCACTCATGCTAAAAAGTGAAAAATCTGCCAAAACAGGGCATAAAAAGACACAAAACCACCTTTTCCATCAAGAAGATGATGATTGCAGCCACTTGGCTGTGAAAAGTGTGCTTTTTGAGCTTTTTACGCTCTGAAAACGCTTATTTCACCATATGCAGTCACATACCGGGACCAAATCACAGTGGTCACTCATGCTAAAAAGTGAAAAATCTGCCAATACAGGGCATAAAAAGACACAAAACCACCTTTTCCATCAAGAAGATGATGATTGCAGCCACTTGGCTGTGAAAAGTGTGCTTTTTGAGCTTTTTACGCTCTGAAAACGCTTATTTCACCATATGCAGTCACATACCGGGACCAAATCACAGTGGTCACTCATGCTAAAAAGTGAAAAATCTGCCAAAACAGGGCATAAAAAGACACAAAACCACCTTTTCCATCAAGAAGATGATGATTGCAGCCACTTGGCTGTGAAAAGTGTGCTTTTTGAGCTTTTTACGCTCTGAAAACGCTTATTTCACCATATGCAGTCACATACCGGGACCAAATCACAGTGGTCACTCATGCTAAAAAGTGAAAAATCTGCCAAAACAGGGCATAAAAAGACACAAAACCACCTTTTCCATCAAGAAGATGATGATTGCAGCCACTTGGCTGTGAAAAGTGTGCTTTTTGAGCTTTTTACGCTCTGAAAACGCTTATTTCACCATATGCAGTCACATACCGGGACCAAATCACAGTGGTCACTCATGCTAAAAAGTGAAAAATCTGCCAAAACAGGGCATAAAAAGACACAAAACCACCTTTTCCATCAAGAAGATGATGATTGCAGCCACTTGGCTGTGAAAAGTGTGCTTTTTGAGCTTTTTACGCTCTGAAAACGCTTATTTCACCATATGCAGTCACATACCGGGACCAAATCACAGTGGTCACTCATGCTAAAAAGTGAAAAATCTGCCAAATCAGGGCATAAAAAGACACAAAACCACCTTTTCCATCAAGAAGATGATGATTGCAGCCACTTGGCTGTGAAAAGTGTGCTTTTTGAGCTTTTTACGCTCTGAAAACGCTTATTTCACCATATGCAGTCACATACCGGGACCAAATCACAGTGGTCACTCATGCTAAAAAGTGAAAAATCTGCCAAATCAGGGCATAAAAAGACACAAAACCACCTTTTCCATCAAGAAGATGATGATTGCAGCCACTTGGCTGTGAAAAGTGTGCTTTTTGAGCTTTTTACGCTCTGAAAACGCTTATTTCACCATATGCAGTCACATACCGGGACCAAATCACAGTGGTCACTCATGCTAAAAAGTGAAAAATCTGCCAAATCAGGGCATAAAAAGACACAAAACCACCTTTTCCATCAAGAAGATGATGATTGCAGCCACTTGGCTGTGAAAAGTGTGCTTTTTGAGCTTTTTACGCTCTGAAAACGCTTATTTCACCATATGCAGTCACATACCGGGACCAAATCACAGTGGTCACTCATGCTAAAAAGTGAAAAATCTGCCAAAACAGGGCATAAAAAGACACAAAACCACCTTTTCCATCAAGAAGATGATGATTGCAGCCACTTGGCTGTGAAAAGTGTGCTTTTTGAGCTTTTTACGCTCTGAAAACGCTTATTTCACCATATGCAGTCACATACCGGGACCAAATCACAGTGGTCACTCATGCTAAAAAGTGAAAAATCTGCCAATTTAGGGCATAAAAAGACACAAAACCACCTTTTCCATCAAGAAGATGATGATTGCAGCCACTTGGCTGTGAAAAGTGTGCTTTTTGAGCTTTTTA